>NC_056470.1:11820251-11986521 GCF_008729295.1 Plectropomus leopardus | reverse complement strand
GGAATAAAGGCCAAAAAAGGACAAAAACCTCATAATTGAGCATGTCAAAAAATTGCCAAAAAAAAGCAATAATGCAAAAATGGCTAAAAATGACTTATTATAGCTTGTAGAGACACGTCATAGTATACAATGTTGAAAAAAAGACCCAAAACGTCATAGAACTTTTGAGAACCAGTGCTATGGTAACACCTATTTAGTTCATTTTTGACGACAATACTATGAGGTTTTTGTGCCATTTTGGGTAATTTTTTACAACATAGAATAATATGACTATTTGGGTCAATTTTGAGAACACACTATACTATGAGGTTTTTGTGCCATTTTGGGTGATTTTTGACGACATACTGTACAATGAGGTTTTTTGTAACAATTTGGTTTAATACAATTCAAAGCTTTTTTTTGCCCCAAAGGGACAATTTGTAAGGCAGGCAGAGCAGTAAGGTAAAAAAACTATAAATAACGACAATGACCTCGTGGGGTGAGAAGAGGGACAGCGATGGATGGGAGGTGAGAAGCTGGATAGCCTTGGGTCATTTCTGACGACATACTATACGATAACGTTTTTGTGCCAGTTTGGGTGATTTTTGATGACATACTATACTATGACATTTTTAGGCAATTTTTGACGACATACTGTACAGTAATGTTTTAGTGCAATTTTGGGGCCGTTTTGGACTACATACTATACTATGATGTTTTTGGGTCATTTTTGAGGACATACTATACCATGATGTTTTTTTGTGCCATTTTGAGTCATTTTTGATAACATACTATATTATGACGTTTCAGCCAAAAAGATGGAGCAATTAACATGAGTTTTATACAACTACAACCTACAAGAAAGACCTCAGACACAAGTACTGTGAAGAAACCTTCCCTTTATTGGTGTGAAGCAGTCCCATCCAAGTCAAGGTCAGAAGGGTTAAAAACAGTCAGTGCTCAAACAGACCAAACCAGATTTTCTCCACACCCGGATGGATCTAGTGGGGTGGGATTCATAGAGTGGTACTGGGTGCAGACGTACAAAACACCTCGCTAAAGAAGCGAGAGGGGTTCCACAGAAAATGTATATTTAAAAAAAAAAAAAAAAAAGACTTCACTTTACTCCAAACCACATTCACTGCTTTTACTGAAACACTACAGCAGTACCAGAACTTTCTCTGGGAGGTAGGAAGGGGTCAGAGGGTGGAGGTGTGGATGTGTGTAAAGAGGAGGGGGTGTGTTTACACAAACTGAGGGGGTAAAAATCTTGGGTGTCAAAACCACATTGATGACAGTTAAGGAGAAAAACAAGGTTATCTTTTTATTTTTTTTTAACGGATGCTTTAGATTGTTTTACGAGGAGGAGGGCTTGAGCGGGCCAAAAGTGCTCCCCCTCCCTATGTGTTGGTTTATTTGTTTGCTGTCTCCATGGTGATCACCAGTTAACCATGGAGTCCTTTACCATATTTGTTGCTGCTGCTACGGCATTCTTACTTGGCGTTGGCGGAGCTGCTGAGCATTTTGCGGACTGCCTGAGCGATGGCGTCACGGTCGATGCCAAAGATTCGCAGTAGCTCGTGGGGCTTGCCGCTGCGGGGCACCTGGGAAACTGCCAGGCGGTGGACGGTGAAGCCGGTCTCATTCACGACCGCAGAGCACACTGCCTCACCTAGACCACCTGAGTAATTGGAATAAACAGCAGTCAGGACTAATGATTAAAGGGTCAGTTCACCCAAATCACACACTGAAAAAAAATGTTTCTTTTCTAGAATTTCTCTCTTATAATCATTTCTCCTTTCGATTTCCACCTTCCTGTTGTCTTAAATCTCTCGCACCTTCATATGCATTTCAGCTCTGCAGTGATGTGATGTGTAGTGACAAGATGGGTAAAGACCTTCCCTGTCTTTCTCACCCCTCCTGTCTCACTGTCACCCCCCTCCCTCAAGACTCTCCTCGGCCTCTATCCTCTCTCTTCTCTCACTCATTTCCTTTTAACTTCTGACGCTCAACTGTCATTCAGACATTTTGACTGAGTGAACATGAAAGCTGAGGAATGAGAAAGTCATTACATGTTCTCAGTCCTTCTTCACTACGAAATATTTCCCAGCCTTCGGTGATGCAGCTACCAACTGGTGTGTGAGAGAGTCAAAGAAAGAGGCATGCAATATGCCTGACAGTATATTGTGCAAATAAAATCTATGCTTTGACTTTCTTGAGTGTTCATGTCGGAATGACACATGACGCTTCATTGCCTGCACGTACGCAAACATTTTCTCAGGGTTATTTTTGTGTGTAACTACATGCCGTAGTCTGACAATCCAATGCATTATTGAAATTTTAGACCTTCTTGCAGCTGGGGAAAATATAAAGAGTGCAGAAGGTGGTGTGACCGCTCTGGAAAAAGTTTGGAAAAGATAAATTCTTTGAAATAACACATTTTGTCACCATGTTGTTACAACCCGTAGTATTTCAAAGTTGCAAACAGCTAAGATCTGGTGTCATAAATCCTTGTACTTAATTAATTTCTTATATAATAATACTTAATATACTTATTAATACTTCTTATATAAACTTGCAAAACAGTTTAACACTTACTGCACTACTGTGCCCAGTAGTATAGTACTATGTAGTCATCCATCCATCCATCCATTCATATTTAAGCGTAATGCCTTTTTAGCCCATCCCACATGGGATTACATGACACTGATATTTAACAACAATCCTTCAGGTACAAAACAAAATGTGGAGAAGAAAAAGAAAAGAAACAAGCAAATTTAACACAAAACAAAAAACTGACATGCTCAGTGAACTGCTCACACGAGAAACCATCAACCACTGAGAGATTATTCACAACAAAGAGCCCTTTCGCTCTCCTCCCAGGCTTTTTCAAGATAACTGGCTTATGGCTTATGAATCTTCCATATTTTCAACATCGATATCTAGTTTCATCTTTCTACATAAAGCATCATACAGTTCACAATAAAAAGTAAACAAAATGGAACTCTTTTCCTATATTGTTTACACAGCACATTTAACAGATCTGCTTTTCCTCTTCAATATAAACATACTGTTCAGTTTCAGCAATTAAAGGAAACATACCAGATCTCAGCTGAGCAAAGAATCTTGCTTTTGAGACAAAAAAGAATTAAAAAGAACAAAAAGAATTAGTATGTTTAATTTATGGGGAGCCGCATTGGTGCTGGGCTTTACCGGTGAGTGTTTCTCTGAATAATTACACTGTTTTTCTGTTCATATTCTCATATAATCTGGTACCTAAAAAGTAAACCATCATTCATCAGACTTTTTCAAAAGACTGATAAAAGAAATCCTCTTTATATTATCTAACTGAAGACAATCTAACAGGTCACAACAGGACCTTAACTTTTCCTTCCTTCATTTGACTTTTTCACCAAAATAAAATGAATTACAACTAAATAAGGAGGGATATTGCCCTATGCACTAAGCACACCGTTTACCCATCTGTTCAACTCATCCCCCTGTTCCCTGGATACCACTTGGTTTCTACCCTCTGTCATGTGCCAACACACACAAATATACACACCAAAAACACTTTTTCTTTGTATTTGCAGACATATTATAACTCCTGCAAACCTTTTACATTTCCACTTGCATGTAATCAACTACTGACATGAAACAGAATTTGGGTGTGTATGTGTATTGGAGTGTGTGTGACCAAACAGTGTCGTCTCCCCTTCTTTTTGTTTGACTCTATCATGGCAAACAGACATAATAATCTCAGTAAGTGGAGAGAATGGCTAGAACAAGGACAACAAAAACAGACACAAAACATAAAAGGAGAGACAGAGAAAGCCAATTCTGGACACTTGTTTTTGTCATGCTGGTACTGTATGTAGGTCAGCGAGAGCCCAAAGGCCGACGCTGAAATTAAGAAACTCTGACAGGCTCTGCCAGCTCCTCCACCCCTCCCCCTTCATATACTGTTTTTATCCATTTCACCTTTTCTATATCTTCCATCTCTTCATACCCACAATGTTCAACACGATTCTCTGCCACACACAGAATCCCTATACCTGTCATCTTCCTCCCCTCCTCACGCTGCTCTTCTCTCTCCTCAGTCTCCTGCCTCTTCAGAGCTTCTCTGTCTGCAGACAGACCTTTTGTCCTTTGCAGCTGCAGGCATTTTTATTCATGAGCACAAACACGCAAGCAACTGTATAACAATCCTTATGCCTGCTAGTTAAGGCTGCCCTGTTAATGCAAAAGACTCCACACAGATGTGACTGTCCTGATTTTAATTGGACTTGATTCAGTAGAGTTATGCAGTAGAGTGGCTCTTTGTATAGCTCTATATCGTTTGAACCTGTTGAAATGTATAATGTTTAATTTATTGAAGAGCGTCATTGTATGTATGTGGCATCATGTAGCAACGTTACGTGTCCAGAAATGGAACCATGTGTTTCTGGCTTCATCTTTATCAGAGGGACAATATAAATCAATCCAAGATCAAATCATAATTTCAGGAATATACCGCAGGAAACAAATGTAATTCTCACTGATATCGCTTCTCTGTGCTTCTAAAATCAGACTTAAAATTAATGTGATGTTTTAGTTTTTAAAATCATTTGTTGGTGAGTCTGTGGCAGAAAGATACAGGATAGACACACATGATAAAAGTATCTCCCCGTAAGGTGAAATGCAATATGTTCTCTCAGGTTAAGAATCGGTGCATTCTAATACCCATACTACCATACTGTACAGTCCGATTGGTTATATTTTGCAGTATGACAGCCTGCATGATTTTCTGGCTATTCTGACCCACAATCCTCTGCACAGCGGAAGGTACGTCACATCGACCAAGTCACAGACAGTTGACAGCCTGCTGACAGCTGACAGAAGCCACAATGACTAAACTCAATTGATGCAGTAATAACTTACAAGTTCAAACAACATATTTTAAAAAGTAACAACAGTTAATGCTAAGTGATACCTTTTACATTGGCTGCATTTCAGATCGCAACTCTTTACTTTTTAATTACATTTTTGGGGGGGCAGGGGCTTTCATCACCACTAGTTCTCAGATATTGGCTAGGTGTGTAATAGCCTTATGAGCGAGGGGGTCAGGATTCAAGGCGCAATATTAAGTTGAAGTAGTATGACCCAAATGTATGAATACTCCATGCAGCAGTATGCATTTTGCTCGGCTGTAGTATGCGATTCAATAAATTCAGCTATATCTGTTTTTTGTTCTCCACATTCGATCCACTTTTGGAAAGTTATTTGTGACTCCTTACCTTCAGTGTAGTGATCCTCCACTGTGATGATACGTCCTCTGGTGGCCCTGGCATTTTCGATGATGGTCTTGGAGTCCAGGGGTTTGATGGTGAACGGGTCAATCACACGGATGTTAATTCTCTCTGAGGGAGGAGCGTGGAGGGAGGAGGGAGGACAATGTACCTCAGTCAATGATAGTTGATATAAATACTGTATACTTTCATGCTGACATGGGTTCATTTCTTTAATTTTTTCTTTCTTTATACCTTTCTTCAGCTGTTCAGCAGCAGCCAGAGCCTCATGGAGGGTCACTCCTGCTCCAATCACAGTCATGTGGTCGTCATTGGTTTTATACACAACCTGAAAGGGAAAGGTAGAGATACTTTGCAGTTGGACTCCATAAGGAAACATGCACAGTGAAATACCAGAAGGAAAATGAAGGATAAATGTGGTTGTGGAAAAACGCTGCTACAAACCTTGGCTTGACCAACATGGAAGTCCTCATTGCAGTTGTAGATGATGTTGTTCTCTGGGCGGCTCGTTCTGATGAAACACAAACCCTGAAACAAACCAAAACTTATTTACACAGCTCTATACATTTAGATTATTCTTTTCAGGTTGTCAATTATCAATATTTATTAATTTCTTACCTTTGTGTTGGCAGCAAGCTCCACAGCTTTCTCAGTAGAGACACCATCGCTGGGGTAGAAGACGGTTGCCGTGGGAATGGCTCTAAACATGGCCAGATCCTCCAGACCCATCTGAGAGGGTCCGTCCTCACCTAAATATACACACACATCAGAACCAGACTAAAGTCAACTAAAGCAAGGCTTGCATGTTAAATGTAGACTGGAAATCTAATTCTGGTAGACGAGCATGCATTCAGTCTGGAAAAGTGTGCATGCAATGTACCTGGCGATGTGGAGGAGAAGGAGAAAGGGAAGGAGGAGGAAGAGGTGAAAGAGAATCAGGCCGCTCTGTCATCACCTCCATGACACAGAGACAGTGAGGGGGAGGAGGAGGAGGGGGAGGAGGAAGAGTGCTGATACCAGGAGAGGAAGATAGACAACAGAATGAAGGAGGAGGTGAGAAGATGGGGGAAGAAAAGTTCAGGATCAATAAAATTAAAACTGAGACACACTGAGGAGAAGTTCAACCCACTGCAGGGACATTAAAGCAGCAACAACATCTGATAAAGGAATTAAATCTCCCCTGCAGGCAGCTTGTTTAGCAGTTAAAATGATGCAAGATGCATTGTGAACGTTTTGGAGCTACTTTGACAGAGCTACTCATTTAAAAAATATTATCAGTCGGTCGTTATATCCGTCAGTGGTTTGAGTCTCACCAAAAGCATTTCAGTATGTGCCAAACTGGATTTAAGAAAAGAAGTGGGAGGAAAGGCGGGTCACAGTGAAGGTCATAATGACATAATATCTACTTTAGTGGCCGGCATACAAGATAGCTCCACCTTTAAAAGCACAGCGTGGGATATAGATGCTAACAAAACGTTCACTTCCCTGAGTTATTATAATATCCTGAATGTCATTCTACAATCTTCCTAATCCTACAAAATGCCTCCTACTGCAACCATAAATGTACTGTATAACAATGATACATTACTGTTAACGGTAAAAGTCCAAAAAAGCAAAAGGACATTAAAATAAAACAATGAAAGGTCAAAGGTCAGTTCTTTCAGGTCATTACTGGTGAAAAGAGAGATAGGAACTGACCAATAGAGACACCACAGTGGGAGCCGCAGAGGTTGATGTTGCTCTCAGAGATGGCGGCCATGCGGAGCTGGTCGTAGGCCCGGGAGAAGAACGTGGCGAAGGTGCTGGCAAACACCACGTTACGGTCCCGTGTGGCACAGCCCATCGCCACGCTCACCTGGAAGGGTAAAGACAGAGCGAGAAAGGAGGGAAAAGGAAGAGTTACAAAACTGGCAACAATTTGGCACTAAATTTAGTACAGACATCTTTGGCCCCAAGAGGATACGTCTGCTGACTTTGGTGATGCCCAGACGTTTCATCTAGGACCACCATGAGTTTGACTTTGGTTCTTGGTGAAATATCTCAGCTTTACAGACTCTGTGTGTGGAAAGGTAAAAAAGTCTGGCAAGGTGACAACTTCTGCAAACACAAACTGCGGTTCAACTTGCAACTAATTGTTCTTTAGCTGCACTTTGACAGCATGCTGATGTTAGCATTTAGCTAAAAATACAGTTTTGTTAGGATAAGCCGTCAGACAAATTTTACTTTACACATTTTACACCGCAGTACATTCAGTACATGCAAAATTGATTACTCATTTATGAGATCAAAACAAGTTTAAGATGTGATACAATGTCAAGAGGATGTTCAACAGATAGAAATGCAGATATCAAAATTAATTAAATTCATAATATAAAGTACTTTTTGAAATAGTCGCAAAACATGATTCTACCATTGCAGCATGAAAAGAAAATTCACTCTATTATCCCAGGACCTCGCTGTAATGTAGCTTTCACTGTTATTAAAAGACTCTGAAAAGCCCACAGAGCACATAATAACACACATTTTATGTTAAATCATGATAATGCTGACTTTTAGTAAATTTAGTCAGACAATGATGTCAGATGTTAATAAAACAAGAAAGTGAACACCAAAAGATGGGTAATGCCTGAAGTGTGAAGTGTGACACACAAAGAACCAAAATCAGAGGGGAAATCAACATGAGAAAAATGATACTTATGTTATGACATAAAATGAACCTGATATCTTATATATTGCCAAAATGTATGCATTTTACTTATTAAAATTTAAATTTTAGCCGTCTATATGATCCCAAACCTCTCCCGCCATCTGAGACTTGAGAGCTCATGTCTCTCTCTCACCATGTTCTGCTCTGCGATGTGACACTCAATGTAGCGGTTTGGGTGTTCGTTCTTAAAGAGCTCGGCAAAGGTGGAGTTTTTGGTATCTCCATCTAGAGCCACCACATGGTCGTTGTAACGTCCCAGCTTGGCCAGAGCCATACCGTATGCCTTCCTCGTAGCGATCTGGTTACACAGGGACAAACAGACAACCACTTAGTAGGTACTCCAATGTGGCTGAAACTGTATTCTGTCTAAAAAGTATTAAATTTGTTTAGGCAAAAATAACACACAATTTAAGCCAAAATGATGACTTTCTAAAGCTTATTGAAGACATCTGAGCTGGTCTGCCATCACTGATCATACCTTGTCTCCGGGTTTGTAGCTGGGTGCACTCGGCATGCGGATGTTTCGGAGGCTGACAGGTGATGTGTCCTCGTTGGGCGGAGCAGGATAGAGGCGTTTGTTACAGCTGATAATGCGGCTCTGCAGCTCCTTGATCACGCTGTCGGCCATGTCTTTGGGCAGGGGTTTACCGTGCCAGCCCATCTTATCCTCAGCCACTGAAAGACACATAAACACAACTGAGGACCACAGCAAACAACTATAACTTACATTGTACAGTATGATACACAAAAATAGGTTATTAGTGGAAGTGGAAGTGATTAAACAACCTTTTTTCATAACAAAAATTAAGATGGTGCCAAACAGAAAGCTTGACACCTTATGTGATCAAAGTTGCTGCATATGTTTTCAAATTGTCTTAAGTCCATGAACTAAAAGTGGCAGATATAGTACAGTCAAAAGGATAGTGTAATCCTGTGAGGATTAGGAGGTTTATAAGTGGTCACACAAAAGAAAACTAGCGTACTAAATTTTAATGTCTTTAGAGTATAATGAGTGCTAACACAGAAATTCCAACATTGGCAAAAGGAGTCCTTAGCACCTGCATATATGACACCTTTTATGACGCACAGCAGCAGAAGGAAAGTTTTAGCACTGGGCTCTCCTCTGTGTTTCTGGGACATTTGTGGTCTTACAGACCCCCTCCAGACATGTTTTAAAGTATATAAAAATACTTGCACTAATACAACAGTGTTCCCACATATTAGTTAAAAAAGCTCTGAAAATGGGCTAAAAGCAGATCAACTCCGTCCCTCAAGAAATTCTGGATCACGCATCCGTCCCTTCTTCCCTAAACCAATGCTTGCACTACGTTGACCGGTGCAAGAGCGCACCAAGATGGCTAAAGTACAGTTTGTATAGTTATGCTTACACATTTTAGGGGCAGAAGAAAAACACATTTTTGAGTTAGGCGTTCCTACAGCAACCAGGAACTTGTCAGTGAACAACCAACAGACCAAATAGTAGTAAGAAAATTGGTAGTACAAAAAACAAGTAGTATGAAAATTTAAGTCATAAGAGGAAAGACATCATATTTTCTTCTTGCAACAACCAAATAAGTGACTAATTAATGGAGATTCCTATTTTGATGTTCACAGACGACTGAAGGGCGTTTATATAAAATGCTGACATACCTAAAACTATAAAGCACATATATTCGGTAATCCTTCACAGGAATCTCCTCCACATCTATGCATGTGTTTAACATAAACTATGGCCAGCTGTCACACTCAAAACACTCGTCCACTTCAGTGAGTCCCAACAGGCGACTCAAACATCAGAAGGTAAGATTTGGGAGGCCACAGGCTTACTGTATAAAAACATCTTACACGTACAAAGACAGACTCCTCTCTTAGACACACACACACACGCACACGCACACGCACACACACACACGCACACACACGCTGCTTTTATAACAACTTTCTTTTTATCTCTGTCCCTCACAAACGCATGTGGTCATACACACTGCCCCTAAACCGCTATGACAACACATGCACAATGGGCTGTTGCTGGGAGTGTATCCTACACATTCTGAGGGATTACCCAGCTGCAGCAGCTAAAGCACTAAAGCGCTCCCTGGATTATGGCGAGTTAGGGCCCCTTTGCGCTGACGGCGAGTTCCCGGGGCAGTTAAGAAAACTTCTGACAGAAATATTATTCCCAGTCAGTTGCCACCGGTTTACTGAGTCATCATCTAGAAACAGGTCTATGAAGCACCCAGTGCCATGGTTATGAAATATGGCATGCTTTAACAAATACTCTGAATTTTTCTGCTTGAAATGTGTTATGTCACTGAGAGCTTGATATCCAAATTTGCAACAGAGACATCTAGACACAAAATAATGACAAAACTGTTATTAATTAAGATGAAAAATGTCATTTTTATCCATGTTGCACATTCACCAGCTGAAATCCTCTATCCACTATTAAGGAATTATTGTGTAATCAAAAAAGAAACACAGCATGTTAGAACTTAATTTACTCTACATTTAAGAGGATCAAACCACACTGATATTTGATTTCACATACTGTGGAGCACTGTGTGTGTGTGTGTGTGTGTGTGAGTATGTGTGTGTGCCTGATAATGGTACCTGGGATGCCCTTGCCCTTGATAGTCTTTGCAATAATGGCAAGTGGCTGGTGGCGGGGCTGACTCAGCACCTTACACAGCTCCTCCACACTGTGGCCGTCCACAATGATTGCATGCCAGCTGGGAAAACAAAAGAGATTAAACTTTAAATGCAGTCCTACATGTGTGTTTCTATGAATGAATTAAACTCTGGCTGACATAAATAATAATAATGATAATCAATAATCATCATTGATTATCAAAGTTGCTGCTGATTAATTTTCTTTGGGCTGATTACTAAAGTATTTATTTCATCATTTTGGCACTTAAGGACTAACACTCACTTCACACTTCAGATGCGCAAATACTTCACAGCCTCTCACCCACCTTCCTGTGCACACACTCCCCCTCTGACACCCCCCCCCCGCTCACCCAAAGGCCTCGCAGCGTCGCTGGTACTTCTCCACATGGTGCTGGAGTGGAGCCGGGTCGCTCTGACCCAGGCGGTTGATGTCCAAAATTGCCACCAGGTTGTCGAGCTGGTAGTATGAGGCGAAGGCCATGGCCTCCCACACTGAGCCCTCAGACAGCTCTCCATCACCCAGCAGGCAGAACACCCGGTAGCTACAAACAGAGAGAGTCAATTCAGAGATTATACGAAGAGACGTGTTAGAAAGAGATGAATAAATAGTTCAGAGGGGTAATTTTCCATATCGGCTCCATTTTCCCTCTTGGCACATCCACCCATCTCCTGATTCCTCCTCTAGGGTTCAATGTGACAGCTGACCCTCACACCTCAACACACACAAACAGACAGACTCACAAACACACACTCCACTCTCCCCCCACTGCGCTCTGATCATCCTCACTAGTTGCTCCCGTGGCGTAACGTCTCCTGACAGCTTTCCAGTCAAATAGACACATTCTCATTAAAGCTGGAAGATAGGCCGAGACATGGCGCATTACACCATGCATTCCAACCCCGAGAAAAACACACGGCACAGAAAGACAAGAGAGGAAGAAGGGAAGAAAGAGGGGAGAGGAATTCCACAGAGGTGGAGATGGAGAGAGGGAGACAAAAGAGGTAGAGGGAGAAAAAAAATCCAGTTAGACTGATCTCAAAAGGTGGATTTCTGAAATGTGTCGCCTGTCCTCTGAAACTATCCTTACTGATATATAATGGTGCACTGAAAAAAATCTGGCAAAATAGCTGGCTTTTGCTCATCATTCAAGTTCTCTAAAATATAGAGAATTATTATTATTAATTATTAATAGTTAGAAAGAATCTAGAATTTATTTCAGTTCAGTAGTATCAGCAGGTTAAAATAAGACATATAGTAAGAGTAGTTGTTAAAATCAAATGGCAAATAACTCATCTGTTATTATCTGGTTTTTAAATATATTTACAGTATATATTTATTTATTTTTAAAATCCTTTATTGCCTGAGAATTATTAGGATAATTAAACTCTAAGTTTGCATTCAAGGAATTATATAATCTCAGTATTGTTTTAAATCATCTTCAGATCACTTAATCATATCTGGGAGACAAAAAACACATTGAAAGACATAGTGAAAAGTGACTATAGGTCTTTTTTAGATTTGTATAAAAGCTGTGTTTTGTGTCATTGAAATATAGATTAAAATTACACAAATTACTTGTCCTTCAGGTATTTGCTATAATTATTTTCCTTGCAAATGTGCATGTGTATAAAAGATCTTATGTTCCAGTCTCTACAGTATGTTTAACATAGATGATAAAGTCATCAAAAGTCTGTATTCCTTTCAATTCTGAGGTTCTGAGGTATACAAAATTGTAAGTATCATTTGTAAACACACACACACAGACACACACACACACACACACACACACACACACACACACACACACACACACACACACACACACACACACAAACACACAGTCTGAAGGGCATCCAGTACAACTACAGTAGGTTGAGGCAGTGCTTCAGCTACAGGACTAAAGTAACCACTCAGCAGGGATGAGGATGTGTGTGTGTGTGTGTGTGTGTGTGTGTGTGTGTGTGTCTGTGTGTCTGTGTGTCTGTGTACTTCTGTTTCATCCCATCTTTGCAAGGTGAGAATAACCGATTAAGACATGGTGATACCTCTACTTGAGAACAGTCCAGACCCATCCAACTGGCACGTGCGCGCACACTCACACACACACACACACACACACACACACACACACACACACCACACACATATATATACAATTTGTGTCACACACAACCTGCCAACACAAAACCAATGAAGAGGAAACTTCCAGCTGATACACTTGCTGTTGGGTTGCATTGTCTCCTGGGTTTGGTGCAAAAGCATAAAAGAGCATGAGGAGGTACCCTGCATGTGTTTAATCCAATAATTTTCTATTTCCACATTTGTAACTGCAGAGTATTGAACCAGAGTCCCAACAAGCAATGAACAGAGTCAGTTATTCACTCTGCTCATAAGCACATTTGACAGATTCATTCATGTATCTTATTTTAATAAGCCACACCTTTAGAATAGTAAAAATATACGTGACATATTCCTGCTGCTGCACTCCTGTAGATCCTCCAGTGCAAGTTGTGCATATGTGTGCGTGCCTCTAGGAGGGGTTGATATGGTCGCCATTCAGCAGTTTTTGTCTTAGATTATGTTATGAAACAAGTGATACAGCCTTCTACACTGAGTGCTTAGCCGTTATGATGCAGTGAATCGGCCTGTCAAGCTGCTCAGAGCATCACAGGGGAAATGCATACGCCCTTCTTCATGCACGCATGACCACACACGGCGTCCACAATCACATACAGAGCATGCAATATAATCTACCGTGCATATATAGATGCAACGGAAGCACAGTGTAGGATTTTGCCACTTTTTGGGTGATAGGATGGGAGTAAAGGGTGAGGCAAATGAGGGAGGAGCTGTGCTCTCGCATGTGTAATTATTAGAGCGGAAACAAATCGAGTGCACACAGAATGCAGAGTGAGAGATATGAAGGGCAGCCAACTCAGACTGCAAGTATGGCATTTCCTCACCGCCTGTTTCACTGCATCTAATGTGTGTGAAACCCCCCCCCAAAAAAAACAAATTTGTCTTTAAAATGTCTCCCTCTGTTCTACTCACAGTGAAATTTGTCAAACCATGAGAAAAAAAATGAGCTCGGCTCAGACGCTTTTGTCTCACATCCATTTTCGATGAAAATGTGAATGGCATGTGCTCTCTCCATTGTTGGAGCCACATGGCTGGAAACCATGTGGCGCTTTCTAGATCACACTAGAACAAAGGAGACACACCAGGACTGATCTGCATTCAGTTGAGTAGGAGATGACAATGGCACATTTCAGGTCTGTTAATCTATTGTGACATAAATATGTTTAATAAGAAAGAAGGGAAAATGGAAAGAAAGACAGACAGAAAGACAGAAAGAAAGAAAGAGTGAGCTGCAGACATGTGCACTATTTTTCAATTTTAATAAAATCAATTACTCTCAATCTATGAATTTTAATTCCACCTTTGTGGAAAGGTTCAGCTGATCAGAGGTCAGATCTCCTGGTGCTCTGAGTGGCTTCCTACATTTCAACCCAGGTTAGACCTGTCAGCTGCGGTTTGATCCAGAGCTAAAGGCTGAAATGTCACATGTCAGCATGGCCCACTGCAGCGTACATTATGTCATGCTGCAGTGTGTTCATACTATCTACCTTAATATATGCGGACACAAACTAGGCTGCGGTGCTCCTACATGTATGTCTTCTGCATGTTGGAGAGTCTCTGTGTCACATTATGTGTGTGTGTGTGTGTGTGTGTGTGTGTGTGTGTGTGTGTGTTACCTGGCCTTGTCAAAGTATTTCCCAGTGTAGGCCATTCCACAGGCAGCTCCAAGCCCCTGACCCAGAGATCCAGTGGCCACATCCACAAACTGCTGCTTCTGTTAGCACACACACAGAACATGTATCTTACTCTACAGAGTGCAGGAGTGTTCAAGTTTGCGAACAGAAAGAGTGAAGTGCAGTGAAAGGATTATTTTTCTTAACATCCAAGAAAAAAGGTCATGTTGTGGAGACAGCAGCAACAGTCTGCGTCTCGCAGTGTGTCAGTATCTGGGTTATGTGAACACAATGTCTTATTAATGTCTGCAGCAGAGGAGAATGGAGGCAAGGACAGCCCATCTCTGTCACACAAGAACATCTTTGTCACCATGTTCCTGCCTGCATACAGTTTGTCTGTCATCTAAGTACATGTGTTCATCACTCCAAATAAACAGAACTTGCAGCAAATTATAAAGTAGTTATTCACACAGTTTTGGGCGTGAGAAGTAAAACAATCCAGTACTTAAGAAGGAGAAGGGCAAATACTACAGAAATGCAGGAAAACTGAAATCTTAACTTGTGTGCTGCAGAAAGATATTTATATTTCCTTTTCCACTATCCTATTTATCTTGCAGTCCCATCAGATGGTCTCAGTCACCAGGTCAGGAACTACTGTTCCAATATTGTAATGCTGGAAAGATAAAAGTATCCTAAATCGCTAAAGGGAATTTAAAAAGCTGCATCTTTGAAAGTTTCAGTATCCAGTGATAGATATTTCCTATGTCATGTCAAATCAATGTGTTAAGATTCCTAGATGTCAACGTTTGCCTCAAAGAGCTCCAAGCACGCAGTTTAACAGATGGCTACATGCAGAAAGAGGCTGGAAGCAAAGTTAAACTTAACCTTAAGCACAAAACATTAGCAAAATGATCTTTAAGTTGATAAAAAATATAATGAAACAGGCAGCTTAAGGAGCTTTTCTGATGTGTTAATGGTTCAAGAGTGTGCTGTAAGTGTTGTCTTAATACTCATATACTGGTATGATTGTGTTTTAAATATTGACTTTCACATCTACATCTATTTGCTGCTAAAAATCAGGTAAAGTGCTCAATATTAACACACAGAGAATGGCAGTGTAATGTGTTCCTAATGCACATGTGTTGGTGTGCTGGAATAAATAACTTCCAGACCCACAACTTCCAGCAGGTGTGAATGTCACCTCACCGGCACAGGGTGTCCCTCCAGGATGGAGTCGACCTTACGGAGGTTGAGCAGCTCGCTCTCCTTCAGGTAACCCGTCTCCGCCCACACGGCGTACAGCACAGGGGCTGCATGACCCTGTGGAGGCAGGGGTCAAAGGTTAGAGTGTAAAATTACATACTGTATATCTGATTTAAGAAAAAAAATCCTTTTTGGTCAATCCACACACAAGGTATTACAGTATTGTTTGGAATTTGTCACTGGCACCTTATAGGCACAAAACACTTTAATAATAAAATATGAATGCAAAAACACATGCACATTTTTTCCAATGTGTGTCATTTTATAATTAGTCACTGAGTTGTTTTAGATGTCCCTTGTGTGTGTTGCCTCTCTGCATGCATCAGAGGAACACCTGCCAAACATATAACTGTGTGTATGTGTGTTTGTGTAAATTACCTTGGAGAGGATGAAGCGGTCATTGTTGGGATTACGGGGATCCTCAGGTCGGTATTTCATGGTATGAAAGAAGAGCACAGACATGATCTCTGCTGAACTGCAACATGATGTGGGATGACTGCAACAAAATAATGGCAAGAGATGAATTAGATATGCAACAAGTCAAACTAAAAACTCAACGTGCATCCTGATTGCTCTGTTAAAATCTATATGCATGTTCAGAGCATAGTGTCCACACACGCAGATGCAGAAGGGAGAAAAAAAGGCAGTGACAAAGTGGCAATCAGAGGCAGAGTTTGACTCTTTGTAAACCTGGATGTAGTCTGTTAATTCATGCTAGAGCAGCTGCAGTCAGGAGTTATTATGTAAGACGGACAGTACACTAGTGAGACTGAGTTTATCAGTGTCAGACAGTTCATATGTACATATACAGGATCTGTCGCTCTCAAACACACACAAGAAGGGTAAATGTTTTTTAAGGATGTTTTTCCCTCTTTCTCATACATGCAAATACACATAAATACAAGACAATAACATAATTCTACATGCAGTCCCAAACTGTTGGTCCAAGTCAAGCCAATACAACATCAAACAGGTTATAATAAGAATTTATGTCTTGAACATCATTATGCTCTTTATTTTCAAACCACATGCCAGTAATACCTCACACCTCCTCTGTGAAGGCTTTTTCCCTTACTCTCCTGAAATGTGAAATGTGGTCAAAAAAAATCAAAAATGAGAAAAAGCAAAAACCAAAACGAGGTGAAGATATAATGACACAGGCAGCTTAGGGAACTGTATAAGCATGTCCTAATGTTTGATGAAGGATGCTCTACCAGAGGGTGAAATGTGTCTGATACTATTTCTGTGGTTGCAATGTGAATGCTGACTGTGATAAAAGCACTGAATTAATAAAACATGGGATAAACGGAAGCAATGTAGGCCACCGTTTATTCTGTGTATGTTTCAGTTGTCAAACGGGAATTCCAGAACTTTAAACATTTTGATTGGCTTTAAATTAGCTCAGTACACTTATTCATACAGCCTTTGAATACCAGCACGTTTCAAATGACTTAAGGAAAAGTAGGGTACATAGATCTCAGTCACCAATATTCAATCACTGGACAAAATCAAATAGCTAACCATAATGAAAAAAGAAGTTTAACACATGATATTTTCAAACACTGTGTTGTCAAGTCATAACAGGTGAGTCTAATGTAACTTCTCTACCCTGCTAAATGCTATACTCTTTATAGCCCTTTGATAACAAGCAGAATTTATGGTTTTACGTATCCTGTAATTTAAAATTGTAATCTGTAAATTGTCATCATTGAAAAAAACCGATAACGTTGTTGTTTGTTAACTCGGGTTTTATTTTGAAATTTCTCCCCGGCTGTATTTGTCCTATTTAAATACAGTTACTTGACATTTGTGTCACCGGCGCACAGGCGCGGCGGTAGAAGCGCGTCTGTACGTCTCCCGGTCCCATTCTGCAGCCGCCGTACACCACGTCGGCCCACGAGCTGGCTGCTCGGGATCATGCACCGATCCTGCCTCTGCTCCTCCTCCGTTACATAACGGACCACAGAATAAAGGTTAAGGGAGAGCGGAACACGGTGCACCTGCAGCAATATATGCCAAACCTCCAAATCTGACACGTTTAAATAAATGTTTTTGGGAAACCTAAAATGGAATTTAGATGGGATAACCTCAAATAAATTAACTCTGACCCTTTACAACCAACAACTGTTATTTCTGGCCAAATGCGTAATTTACGCACAACGCATGATGGCACTTAACTGTTTTACGCATGCTGAAAATAAGATAAGAAAATGTTAAGTCCCTCAGTTTTGGCTCGCCACACACAGCGCAAATATTCTGATAATCTGCATCTGTAGCTTTATACCACTGATCCTCCGGCACGCAGTTTGCAGATAGTCAGTCCATCAGGAATTACTCTTGTGTAAATTCCATCCCGCGTTTCTATTTTATAATTTACCCTCGAAACAGGCAAGTGCATGAATCACACAGCAACTGGTCCAGGACGGTAGCCTTGTTTTGTCGTGTAATAAAACTCTCTTATCTCCAGATCTGTTTAATCTCCCAGGATCCCTCCTCTTACCCGCTGCCCGCTGCAGTTGTCGCCTTGATGGAGTTGATCCGAAGCCGGGTGGCGATGTTCCTGAGCGCCTGCACCGTCTGCTGGTCCGGTTTATGGTAGTCCTCCATCTGGCCAATGCACAGAAGAAAAAGCACACGCACGCACACACAAGCCGGTTAAATGGAGTGAAGAGTTAAAAGTCCCCGGTCTGCTGTCCCGAGAATAGTGGCGATGAGTGTGCAGTGGATGGTTGCAGGGGTTAAAAAGAGGCAGCGGTGTTGAACCTGACGGACAGAGAGGAGGGTGAGGGGGGCGTGTTTGCAAGCAAAGCCTATGAATATGGCTAATCTAGGGCTAAAGCAGCCTACAGTTACTTCAAACTGGCACGCATGAGCACAGCCAATAGTAGGAGGGCTTTGGGCTGAGACCAAGGCCACACGCACACTGGCAAGCTCGCACACACAGTCAGGCACGCTCTGGTCAGGGTCGCTTATTTTCAGTAGTTCTATAATGTATGTCATTACATTTTTCAGGGAATTTCAGTCAGAGAGAAAAACATGGGGGTACAATTAAACAGATAAACATCTAGTAAAGCAAACAACATACAATTTAAGATAAATTCATTATAAACTGCCAGAACTGCAAAAAATTCTGGAGCTGCATGGTGGAGCCACAGTGAATGAATTACTGTCCTCAACTTCCATCACATATAACACCTACAAAAGGGTTCTCAGTTGCTCTCACTTCATACTAATGGTCTTTCCTTGTAGTTGAACCATGTGACAGTATGGATGTGGAAACAACTTGTCATATATTTGCACCAACATCACAAAGAAACCTCCTCTAATGCATATGGTTTTGAACAAACTGATACTTTATAAAACACACTGTATGTTTGGCTTGAGCATTAATAGTTTTGTTAAAAAGTGAACCTAAGGATGCCCAACAGGCTTGTTTTTCTTTATTTAGATGTATTCAGATTGTCAATTATGTTAATATATTCAGAAATTAGCAAGCTAACCTTGAAATGTGCATATTTAAGGCATTAGGTCACTAATAATGATGCCAAGAGATTCACTAAGGGCTTAAAAACTAGCAGCTGTAAAATTTTCGACAGGACGTCACCCACACACATGAAAATTGAAGGAAGGTATTGAAATCACAACCCTGAAATGTGCATATTTAAGGCAACAGGTCACGGCTAATGATGCTAAGGAATTCACTTAGGGCTTTTTCAAAATCAGAAAAACTGTATCAGGCACAGTTGAGTATAACATGATCAGTTATCTCTTTAAGCTATCTGTACATGTCCCGTGAAGCTACAGCAATTACAAGAAGAGAGGAAGGAACAGTGACATCCAACAGGAAGGATCACACATGTCTGTAATCTTACCTTAATGACATTTGCCACTGTAGCTGACCTGATTAGCTGCAGAGCAAACTACACCTGCAACATGCTCTCTCATGTCATTCACTTAAGGACTGACACAGCTACTAGCAGACACTGATTTGTCACATCCGTGATTTGCAAGCATTGTTTCGGTTTGACACAGTCATTAAAGATTCCTTTTAGTGGACTAACCTTTTCTCTCGCTATGTTGAGCGTTCCAAAGGCTGGGCGATTCTTACCACTGGCTGAGATTCACACTTGGCCTGCAGGAGACCTGGGGAGGGAGATTCAAAAGGGGAAATAATGACATTCTCAATGGCAATTAATCTGTTGTCTCAGCACATTTGTTTTGTCACATAAACTCACAAAAACTTAAAGATCAAATTCTCTAATGACATAATCCCGTGATTGGGCCTGAAAACAAATGATTATAGTTTAATGTCGACACTGTTAGAAGCATACTGTTACAGTACAACACATACACAGTGAGCACACTGAGACATCTGGTGGTCAATAAGAGAAAATGCATCAATCTCACCCACAGCAGGTTTTCTCTTAATTCAAGCTCAGTTACAGAACTGGGAGAAAAGGAAGACAATTAGGAACCTTCTTTAGAAAAAAAAAATCACACTGATACACTATATTTATATTAATACAGTATATTTATATGTTAGTTTTTCTTTTCCTCATCTCTCTGACATCTTTCATCTTATCATTTTCTTATATTTATATATTTCACCTTTTATACTTTGTGTTTCATTCAGTGTGAAAAACAAAGGAAGTATTTCATTGTCAAGGGAACTTAATTTTTTTAACTTTGCATATGACAATAAACACCTTGACTTGACTTCCAGTTTAATTTTCGAATCTTATTTTCACAGCTGACAAACAGTGTCTGCTCACAGCAGCAAACAAAAACAGACAACTATATTTTCAATTCTTTAATATCACAAAATAGTCAAAATAAACCAAATTATGTACAGTGGCAACAATCTTGGAAAATTAATATAATTTGCAAATACTTTCCCAAAGTCATATCTCTGGCTGATACGATTAGTTATACCAAAGCGTAAAATAACCTTAAAATCTTAAATATATGACCGGGATTAAAAACTCTGCATTTCAATTATTCATCCTGTGTGCATTTATTTAACCAACACATGCCAGAAGTGTTGGTAAGATGACCTCTGAAATTAAATAGTAATAACAGGGCAAAGAGGTGAACACATTTTTTGATTTGCTCCCTGGTTGTGGACATTTTTGCATTATAAATCTTAATTTAGAAAAATGAAAAAGAGGAAGAAAAACATGGTTAATAGCATTTGTGTGTTGATCTGAGTTCAACTTAAATACTTGGGACACAGAAGAAAACAAGACCGGCACATACATATTGCGAGTTATTAAATATATTCAAATAGCACGACCAAATGAAAATTTATGGTGTCACAATCAAGACAGGTGTTTCTGCAGGTAATATCTGACATCGTTGTTTCCAAATGATGACTACGTAATGTAATTTCTCCAATTCATGTTCGCAAGCCTGGGGAAAAAAATCTACTAGTAAGCTTTCCTTATTGAATGACTTGGTATATTGATTGTTTAGAAAACTATTACAGACATCTGAACAGTAATGTGTGAATAAGTAGCCCTATCATCCATTAGCTGAAAACTGATGTCGGTCATCACTGTGCCATTTGTCAGAAAACACTACAACTTAAATTTTCATGCTTTTACATTATTTGTAGGCTGTTTTAATGGTCCTGTATGAGCAAAACATTTTGTGAAAAAAGGGAAAATGAAACCTAACAGTATCCTTTTCACAAATGCACACAAGCTATGAAAACTTTGTCCCCTCATCGATAAATGGATGTGTTTTTTCGTGTTCCCACTGGTGTTCTGTACTGCAGTAGCCTTTTACTGCAAAAAAACCAACAAGTCACCACAGTTTGTTTTGTCTTCAAAGTCTCGTGACTTCAGACTTTACTGTGGCCTGGAAAAATAAATTTAGAGGCAGGAATGGAGGTAGTTCATATTTTTCGTCATTAGTTTGGATTAGGTGTAGAAGCTCAACTGGTTGGAAATATACTGAAGCTATCAAATCCATATTTATCATCAGCTCCTCTGTTATGTTAGGGGTGTGAATGTAGTCATAATCTCATAATCAAAAGCAATATATGATTTTTCTTCTCGTGATATTTAAATTCTACATTGTTGCAGAACCCAGAGGTTCAGATAAATTTAGCTCTACCGTACCATCCCAGTGTATGCCAAAATGCTGGAATCCCTAAAGGCATCGCGACTGTCATCTATTGCACGTTCCCCTCCGAAAACATCAAATACTGAGCTCAGCTGGTGGAGGAAAGACGGACGATATAGACGAGGAGAAAGACACAGAGAGAAAGAGTAAGGGTGAAGAGAAATTTGGAGAAAAGACAGGTAGCGAAGAAGCTGGTGTCGTAGCATGTCGTAGTCCGTAACAGAACAGTAAAAAAGCAGCTGAGAAGAACTGATTCTCAGATTGAGCTGCAAGTGCTTCTCCAAACAATAACAGACTTTTTTTGTCTTTCCTGGTCTAGGACTGAAAAAAAATCCTCAACAATCTCCTCCTTATTAAGAGACACTGACAAACAAAAAATGCCACATAAACTGTTGGTGTCTCTGTGGTGTTACCAAAAATACACACAGGCCTCATCGATACTTTGAGGGTGAATGTTCATTAAGTCAAGAAGGGAAAATTAGAGTCCTTTTTAACGCCAGACAGTGAGACAGTTTGCCTGCAAAGACCCCAAAAACAGTTCTGAGGTCCCGAGCACAGAGGTCTTTCTCCTGATAAGCAATGTCAGTCTGTTATCTCTGTTCCCATTCGCTCGCACTGCGAGAAGTCCAATGACGTGAGATGAGTAAGAGTAGCAGCGCCTGTGATTCCTTTAATGTTCAAGCTGCAACATCGTCTGTTCAGGAGTGAAATGATCCGAGGTCACCGAAGCGCCACTGTGGTCCCGTCCGCCAAGTGAGTTAAACCAACAACAGCTTAACTTTACCAGTATGTGGCAAACTGTTCTTTCATATTTAAAAAATGAAAATGAAAACTCAAGGCCCCGCTGGAAAATTTCATCTCATGCTTCTCTCCCCCTGTAGTTCTGGATTGACAAAGCAGACAAAAAAGTCGATCCAAGATAATGCGAGTAGCCAGGAGAGTGTCAGTGTTCAGGCGAGAACTCAAAAAACAAGTTAGGGTTGGAGACGGAGGGTTGAATGGCGCACTGCGTGCTATAACAACCCTTATAAACACAGACTAGTTTAGAAGAGTTGTGGTGTGCAGCGTTTAAAAAACCTGTTATCTGCACTTAACTCCTGTTCACGTCTGGACTCTTCAAAGGTCACGAAGGACTCGTAACTCTGACGGAGGCAGCGACGAGGGCTGATGTAGACTATAACTTCATGTTGCTGAAGTCCTTGGACAGACTCTGCAGGTACGCATCATGAATGGCAGTGAGGAAGTCTGGGTCGTTCTAGACGGGGAAGAGGGAAATGGGAAAGGAATGAACAAACTACACCTGAGTGTGTATGTGTTTGTGTGTACACAATAACATGGTACATGGAAATTCAACTTTTGCACTGGAGAAATAACAAGTTGTAAAACTGTTACTACATCTAAATTATTTCCAGGGCTGTAAGCATTAACATGTTAATCGCTTTGCGATTAAGGTGAGTACATACGTTTTTTGTTATTTTTTAATTGCATTAACTGCCAGACGAAATTTCCATCTTAAAGAGGATTCTCCAGATGGGGACTGAATAACACTCCAAAAGTAGGCTAAATTTTGGTGATGGAAAAATGGCACAGTCATTTCACTTGGCTCCCTAGACCTCTGACCTGAATGAGTCTCCCCTTTACAGACATGCCAACTTTAGGCTTTTCCCATGCAGTTTTTCGCTGTCATTTGATTCCTGATCAAGACAATCTGGTAAGAACTGTTTTATCCTGTCAATATGGACTTCAAAACTGTTGTGTAATGCAAAATAACTGAATTGAAAAATGTGATTAATGGTGTTTAACTAATGAAATGCTGCAATTAATTGCAGTTTAAAAAAAATTAATCCTTTGACAACCCAAAATATTTCAAAGGTGTGTCTCAAACATTCTGATCTTAACAGCAGTGTGTCTTTTCAGAATCAGGGTCTCTGTAACTCAGGATATTCACAAAACACCATCAACTGTTTGCTTGGAGCAGCTTCTTTGGCAGACAGGAGCTCCAATGAAAACTGTAGTAGGGTTGGATACCTTACTCGGTGGCTGGCAATGGAGCTCCAAGAAGCCCCCGGGGTTCAACTTCAAACAGGAGGCTAAAGCGCCCCGAAGCCAGGAAGCTAAATCATTACATGGCGGCATATGTTTTACTTGTGGAAGCCCAACACAAATAAACGAATGTTTGGGAAACCCTGTAATATGTATACATGTTAAAGCTGCCGGAGGGGTTACGTTTGACTAATAAGCAACTTTCAGCCCAACATATTCTGAAAGTTCCTGAACTATCAAGAGTACAAGCTCTGGAGCATGGACTGTTTTGCTACAAGGAACTATCGACAGTAACTAGATGTAAGTCTTTGGATCTATGTCCTAAAACTTTGATCAAAATTTCATGTTATGCAGCTTTTTTTTAAAAAAAAAATTGGGTAAACTGACCCATTTACTTTCCAGTACAGTCTTTTCACTTGAAATTACAATGGTATGGTAATGAAGGACAGCTTTAACTGAATGGTTTTCCTCTCCAAGAGGCAACAGTACTGCTTTTATGTATTTTCCACCTCTTGTTTACCTTAATAAGGTGTATCAGAGTATCCTGTAGCTGTGTTTTGCTGCAGGCTGCTTGTGGAGGCTCTAAAGCTCCTACAGAGGTGGAGGAGAGCTTAGAGGGGGCAGGAGGGACCACTGATGCTGCGGCTGTTGTCTTACTGACAGACTGCTGGAAGGCGCTGGGGGAGAGAAGCACGGACATTGGCTGCCCTGGAACAGCAAGACCTGGACTCATGGGGACAGCCTGACAATAGAAAAGGAAAGACGGGTAGAAAGACAAAAGGAGAAGTATAAACATAAGAACAAACATGCTTAATTATAACCTTGTATGCTGTGGAATAAACATATATGTGACATACAAGACACTGTATTGAGGGTAATATCAGCAAACAGATCCATAAAACAGCTGCTTAGGAAAATGGTTGGACTCACAGACATTGGTTTGATCAGGTTTGGAGGCTGAGAGAAAACATCTATCTCCTTGCCATGCTGGAGAAGGGGTTTCCCCACGGGCTCTTGGAAGCTGTGAGGTGGAAACAGAGTGCTCGGCAAAAAGTTGGGTGCTAGGATGGGTTTGTGGATGTCGGAATTCACAGTTGGCACTGGTGCTTTAAGGGTGCCGAGCATCTCCTGTCCCAAATAGGCTGTGGGAGCTGCTGGTGGTGCTGCAGGACCAGGGGGAGCACCTCGAGGCTCTGAGCCAGCTGGAAGCACCATGAGAGGGGAGACTGAGCACCGAGGTTGGGGGTCTGACCTGTGGACCACTGACTGGAAAACAGGGCTGGGGTGTAGCACGTACGGAGCTGGGAGAAGGCCAGGGACTTGTTGCCGCTGACTTGACCCAGGGTCTTGGGCTGTGAGATGGGAGGGAAAGAGTGGGTTTTGGTGGGCTGGAGGCGGATAAGACTGGTTCTGGAGGTAAGCAGAGGAGGGGTCGCTGGAAGCAGTGGTGGTGTTCTGTGTGGGCATGGTGGGTAGAGAAGCATCCTTAGGGAGGGATGAGCCAAACAGCTCCTCAACTGTGATCTGTTTCACCATTGTATGAGAGCTCTGAGGATAACAAAGAAATATGTGAGCTGTAGTAGAAGTCATAAACATTTTTTTCTGTGTTTAAACACAGAAAAAAATCAACTGCAACAGTTTAACTGTGAGGATTTGCTGCTTTTCTCTAAAAACCAGCACTATTAGGAGGCTACATTGGGCTCTAGGAACTTAATCAGGGGCTATTATGCTTTTCCATATATTTTCTGTCATTTATAATGTTAATTATGTAAGTTTAAAGCAATGAGGTAAACATATGTTAAAGTAATCCTTGTGAGTAATAACCTCAGGCTTCAGATTGTTCTGAATACTCTTTTTCTACTTTGGTTACAAGTCAAATCATAATGACTTCTTTATATCTGCTTTACTACTGCAAGTGTTTACATCACATACACTGCTACATGTAGCTACAGGCTAACATCACGAAACATGTAAACTTGGTTGTCTATGTTAATTTCTTCCTGATTTCTGATCATATTCCTGCTGGAACATGTCCGGGTGGAAACATGTTGGTTTAGAAGCTTTTATTGGTGATTTTTCGTGCTAGAACGTGCCGCCTTACTACGTTACAGTCATTCCCCTGCCTGTAATGATGATACCAAAACACTGAGATGTGAAAGACCCAGAAACACTGACCCATCAGAGCAAACTGAGCTTTCTCGGGAGGAGGGCTCAAAGAGACAGGCTCTAAAATGGAGCGTTTCAGACAGAGAGTGAATACAGGTGTTCCAGCACAGACAGTATGAAGAAAATAGGAAGCAGCAAAGCATGTAAACATGTTCTTAGTATGAACCCAAAATACAAGTATGAACCTATTAATGAGCATAATAGGTCCCCTTTAAGATGGGCATTAATCACCATTTTCTGACATTTTATATATAAACTAGGGCTTAATTGTAATTGATCACAAAATTTCAACAGTTAGTTATGATTATTTACATTTTTTAGGCGCAGAAATGTTGGATGGCAATTAAGACAATTAAAAAAACTCCAACTAAAACACAATATACAAATCTAAATTGCATCGCAAATAACCCATTAACACTGACAGTCCTAATATAAAGCAATTAATAGATTCAATGAAAAAAGAAATTGGGGAGGTAGTAATAACAGGAGCCCACAAGGCTTAGGGGTGAGATGTCAATCACGAATAGTCCAATAACTGTATAAAAATAAAGAGTTCTGTTATTGTTGGGGCTCCAGAAATCTAGTATTTTACTGACAGTGAGATGGATCCCCCAACCCCACCTATACAAACAAAACAGCATTTTGCATATCATTGTTTCAACTGCTGCATTTATTTTTTTTTGTTAAAGTCAGCCCTTTACTTGATATAAAAGCTGGAGCTTGTTTTAGCATATCTGTCTGTTTGCAACATAACCTACATTATCAGCAGCTTTCTGCTGCCAAATGCTCAACTGTGTATGGGTTGACAGGAACACTGAGATAAAGAAATACATCAGCTCCACAGTCTCTGTGTGTGGGAGTTAACAGAAAGACAATGCTTTTAAAATAAAATAAGATAAATGGATAAATACCAAACCTTTGCATAAATGTTTGTGTAATGTATGTACCTTTTCAGGCTGTGGTGCGGTGTGAGCATGCTCTGTGGCGTTGATAGCTGCTTTCATATTAGGCTCTGCAGAGACATCAGTTTCACCTGCCTGAGCCTGCAAAACACACACAAACAGAAATTAAATTGTACTTTTTTTAAAGGAGCCAGAGGATAAAGACTGACATCTGGGATAAAGCAACTAGACAAGGCATAAATTTAAATTTGATCTCTAGATGCTTAAAAAGACACCCCTAGACTTGAAATAATAACAAATTTAGTACAACTGTAATCTCACACCTGGATATGCATACAATTGACTCGTCTTTATCTGTTTAGTCAGACCTGTGAAAGGGTTTCAGACAGTGTTTAAGAGGAACTGATGGAATAAAAAACTATTAAACCAAAATTTTTACTCAGGCCTGGTACAACCTGTGATCAACATTTATGTTTTTGCATGTATAATCTGTGATGACAATTACTGGTTGTCTATAGGTAAAAAAAATACCCAGTGCCAGTACTAAACATAAGTAATAAGCAAATCCTAAATAACATGTTTTTTGTGTGTTTGCCTCCTCACTCTCTGGTACTCCTCCTTAGCTTTGCTGAGCAGTTCCAGGATGTCGATGGGCCGTGGTTCTGCAACACCGTTGGTCCTCCCCGGCTCTGCCCTCTCTGGCGACTCTCTCTGGGCATGGTCTGCTTCTTGTTTCACGATCCTGGGGGAGAGTTAAAGTGTGACATGTAGGCTACACAACAAACTGCTGTTTGCTTTATCAGATGTGGATTCATATACTCCCTGTGATGGAAGCAGCGCTGCTTCTAAAGCCAACACCTAATGGGTAAAAAAACTCCGTGTTTGGACGAGATTGGACAGTACACTGTTAGCTCTTCAGATATGGTATAGTACACATGACAGCTACTTACTTGACCATCAGCTGGGCGATTCGTTGACAGTCCCTCTTGTCATAGAACCAAATACTGTAGATACCCACTGCACGAAAAACACAAGTGCTGTTTATTATATTGCAGCATATATTACAGGCAGCATTACATTAGATAAAACTCTTCACACATAAACAAAATTTATAACCAACCACAATAACTAATTGTAAGATTTTAGAGTTTGTTTAAATTTGAGTTCTGTACAATAATATAACTATAAAATGATATCATCACAATACCATTAGACCAAAAGTCAATTTATAACACTACTGAGATTGCTCAGGGCTACAGTATAGCATTTATCACTGTTATTAAAGGTAAATTATTATTGGCTACTATTTGTAAACAGTATCCCCAGTGAAAGTGTTTGCCAACCCCAGATTCAATCTCATTTTGGAATGAGCTTATTTGTGTTTTTCGGCAGTGTTCATCATTTCCACAGCTCTCTCTTGGATCTGTGCTGCTTACAGTGTTGCTCACTTTATATTAAGTCCCAACCTCAGCTGTGTGTTATGGACAGAAACATCCTGAGGGCAGAGTCTCTGCAGAAAACTACACCTCCACACACTTCCAGGGAGTCATAAGTGATAATGGAAAGGGATGACCTTTGTCTATATATTGAGTTTTTAAAAAAATCCTGCATATTATATCTTTAATTTCAATGTAGCATGTATCAAATTGTTTTAAAAACAATTATGATATTAATCTACCAAGTTCCAAAAGTACAGTATAAAAACCATCACTGTAACTTTAATCATCCCACACATTTTCATGGACAAGATTTTATTATTTTTTCATGATTTTTCAAGTCCCCATAATATATTCTACATTTTGCCTGAAATCCAACTTTCTCCTGGGATCAGGATAATCCTGAATTCTCTTTTTTTCTTACTAAAGAAGTTTTGATTAACATATACTAAAAGTCTGATCCACATAAAAACCAAGAATGGATTTCAGAATCCTTTTTTTGTTGTTTTGAACAATCCACTGTCAAGACTCAATCCAATCCAATAGCTGAAATCTGATCAGATTACTTCTGAAGATCCAAGAGTTTACTGTAACAATTAATTGTATTACAACAAAACCCCTTTTTAAAAACTTTATCAGCAGCTTTTGCTGAAACAGTAACTAGTTTGTTAAACACTGCTTGTGTGTCATTTGAGTGAGCGTATGTGATGAAATACTGGTGTATTCAAGGTCCCTCAAGAGGCTGAGGTAACCTAGCAACTTGAGTGTTTGCTCTTCTGTAGCATCTCCTGCCACCAAGGGGAATATGGATAGGCGTAAACAGGTGTGTGTGTGTGTGTGTGTTTGTGTGTGTGTCTCAGTACACTGGTCTCTCCAAACAGCACTCTTATTAGTTTGAGTACACTTGTGAACTTCAAGCAGTGAATTCACCAGGACCAAGAGAGGAACAAGAAACAAATAACAATTTATCATTAATATCTCTACATCCTACCTGTGTTGGATTATTTATATAACTTCATCATCCCTTCCTAGTTCACAGCAGAGGGAGGAGTCTCAGAGCCATCTAGAGAATATTTCTCTCTCTAAAGATTAGGAACCTGAGATCTATTCCACAACAACCACACCTTCACAGGAGCGCAGCCTCTACGACAGACACTACATGCTGACCGGCTGATATCCAAAAACTACCGAAAAGGATCCTCAGCCAGTGAGCTGCATTACTGAAGGGCACTAATGGACTGAAAAAAGTGAGCAAGTAAGAGACCAGCCAGAAAACTTACTCCTAACCAGTCTTCCAGAAGTGACCAAGAGCTGCAAGAGGTTGGACGCCTCTCCAAAAAACCTGAGGAATACTGCCAATCATTTTTTTACTCAACAACTGTACCCTGTTTCATCTGTCCATCGCTCAACAGAGGAATTAAAATGCTAACAACAGCATTTGGACTCAAGTGAAGCTACTGGAGAAGCTGAATACTAACAAGAAACTACATCATGTCCTCCATACCAGGCAGGCTGATGGGCAAACCAAGTCCAAAAGGGGAGCAGTCTACTTTGACGTTGACCCTGGCCATGTTATTTTTCCTTATAAGCAAACAAATGGGAAAAGAGTCCAATTCCTTATTCATTGCCTTGATGAAACTCCTGTTCAGACTTCTAATAGATTACCTCGGTGGCAGCGCTGTCAGTTACTTTCTCAAGATCTGAGGAATTTCATAATTCTTTTTTTTAACTTTACTTCATGCGAAACTCTGTCTGGAACTCTGTCTAAAGGTATCTCGTACTATATCTCATATCAAACTCTGGCTAAGCTTCAGGAGTTTGACTGCAGCATTGGAACCTTAATAGATAATGCCATCAGCAAAAGCAAAACGTATACAATAAAATACAAATCAAGAAGTAGTCAGATTCATAATCAGACAAATAGCTCTTTTTTTTTGCTGCCCCAATACACAATGACATTGACAGCAGCCAAACCGAGCTGAAACCTTTGCTGTCTGCTAGGCCTGTGTGAGGCCATGAGCGGAAAAATATCTTCAGAGGAGGTTTTCTTGCTCGACGCGACTCCAAGACGCCAAAATGACTTCAAGAAAAAAGGAAAAGAGATGTTCCAAAGAACATTGGGAAGTTGTTTGTTCAGCATTTTCAGAGGTACCATTTTGTTCTTTTCAGTTTATGTGTGTGTGATACTGTCACTGTCTCTACTAAGTGTGCACAGTGTGTGCATTTCTTTGACAGAATCTTTGTGATAGAGCAGCAATGTTTCATGGTAGTGACGTAGAAACCTAACAGGATCAGATACTGTAGCTGGGAACCAATGCATAATATTCCCACTGAAAGCAGAGAATTATTGCCATTTTGCACAGCATTTGTAATGATGTAATGACAGTGGTTTGACAATTATTTTTAATAATATCTCACACGACACCATGCAGGTTCCTTAAAATTTATATGGGATTGGTATTAGGCCGAAGCTCACCTGCTATTCTGAATGTTGGACTTGTGGCCCTTAAAGAAGTTCTTCAAAATTGGAAAGATATTCTTTTCATAATGCTGGGCTGTCTATTCAGTAAAAAGTTGCAAATACTTTGGACATTGGTGCTATATGACTACAGAAAACAGAGAAAATGGATGTTGCATTTACTTTTGCTCCAGAGGTAGAAAACCTACAACTAGCAGAATGCATAGCTCCCCATCGGACCAATAACACTCCTACTGGTGGGTGATGCTTTGCGAACTTGGCTGATTTTCACAGAAAACAATATGGTGTCTGGCTGGCAACAAACAATCTTGTCAGTAAGCCAAAATATGTTTCTGAAAACATTTGAGGAACAGGCAACAAAGTTACAGAATCTTGGTTCATATATGATCGGCACTGCCTAACTTTACGGTTTGACCTGAATTTGGTCAGAGTTTAGAGAGAGAGAGCAAGAAGGCTGGTTCTCTCTCTCAGCCTGCTTCTATACTCTTTATGTCCGTGGTGACAGGTATATGAAAATGCAAAGTACATTCTGTAGTTCAAGCAACAGCCCTAGAGTCATTGAAAAATCTGTCAGATGGTGAAACAAAATGCATAATTCTGTAAATCTGAGCTGGGCGGTTCAGCAGGAGATCTGGGTCCTGGCAAGATGAAGCAGGCTAACCGTAGTTCATTCACACATACTAGCCACATTGTTAGGATGCAAAGCTGGTTGAAAATGTTCCAAGTGTCTTCTCAAGAAACAGTGAAGCACTAAAAGTATTGGATCCTGGACACTGACTAACAATCTCTAATTACATCTTATTTCAATCCAGTCTGACACAAACATACAACATGTCTGTATTGTGTATGATATTAATTGTTTAAGAGCTTTTACACAGAGCTTTTCTACAAAATACTCACAGTTGCCATTCCTATAGAGCAGGAAGGGATCCTGCAGCTGGAACTCCAGGTCTTTGTTGATTGGCTCCACCAGGTTCTCTGTGCTAAGTCGGTTCATGATGGTGAAACCATGGTGAGGAGAGGCAGACCTTAAATAAACAAAGAATGCCAACATTGTAAGATAACACTCTAGTGGCCAAAACACTTGCATGTAGAGAAAATGAAAAATTGAACGAAATTTTTTACTTCACTTTACTCTTTGTGCTTATGTTAAGGACATTTTCTTGTACTTTTTAAATAATTTGTTGCAATCTTTGGGGTTATATCTTCATATAAATTGCTTAAAAACGCCAATTTAGCTTACTACGGTTTTAAAAGGGTTACAAATTCAATGACTTACAAAATTTTCAATTATTTTTACTCCATGCCATTTCCAGGCCTAAAAACGTGATTATGAAATTGCATGACTTTTCCAGGTTGTTAATGGCTTTGGGAACCCTGATTATTAGTATGATTAACGACATAACCAATTTAAATAATTGCTTTTTATTACTAAACATAGTGTACTTTTCTTTCAGTTTCGAAACGATGAACATGTACATCACGCTGGGTCTAATAAAGACTCACAGTGTGCACGGGAATGCGATAAAAAAAAGCAAACAAACTAAAGGTCATAAAATATAATGTATCCCTAAACGCGCCGCAGTGAATGTCTGTTTACAAAGACTGCGGCCTACACACGTGCGCCGGATACGTCAAACGGCAGCGCCAAGAAACGCAACTCTACTCAAGTAAACAACCTCCGTGATCGCCGTGTTAAATAATTAACGTTAACAACACTTTTTTACTTACCTTGCATAAACAAACAGGGTTCCTTCGATTTCAGTCTTCTCCTAAAAAGATAAACGACACAATTTGTCAAAAACAACAAACTCTAATCTAATCTGCTGACTGCTGGCGTCATTAGCTAACTTGTGTTAGCTCAGGTAAGATAGCGCTATTTTTTTTTTTTTTTTTTTTTTTTTTGATGAACACGTAATGGAACCACTAACAGGATTGCACTAGTATCAAAACATTTTTTCTGTGAACATGTCTGTATTAGTTACAATGTGACAAATATTAATGTATGTCTTGGTGTTTTCTAATGTTGTTATCGAGCTAGCATTAGTATGCTAAGTGAGCTCTTAGCATACCTTTGGTAGCTATTAGCGAAACTTCTGCGGCTCTTTTGACAAACTTACCCATTCGTTCGCTTTGGAGTTGAAGTTGTAGAGAGCCACTTGGCCGGTAACATCGAGTAGTTTGTTTATATACGGGTCTTGTCTCTGTAGAGCTGCTAAGCTCATCATCTGTCCAGCATTTACGGTCTCCATCTTGGATGTGATTGTTGCTCCCGCACGGACAGATTTCTGCAGACACACTCATAACTTCCACTGTCCCCGGAAATCGCCGCTGTCAGAAAGCTTCCGGATTTATTTATTTATTCCGCGGAGATTAAAACGTAATATAGGACATTACCAATTTGGTAGAGTGCCGCTTAAAACTGAAATGTTTGTAGGAAATGACGGGCAGCTTTATGACCCTAGCTATAGCCAGTGCGCTTTTAAAATCAAACGAGTTATATTACAAATAAACAAAATAGACAAAATTAATGATTAAAAATTTTTTTTTTTGTATGGTGTAAACACAGCAAAAAGTGACAAAGAATTTGGCTAAATACTTTGTTCAATGGTATTTGTACGTGTTTGAACGAAATGAAATTAGCCACACAATTGTGAAAAAATGTAAATCGAAGGGGATATGGCACTGTAGATAGGTGTGCTGAATAGCCTAATAGACACATTTGACATTCATAATACTAAAGCGAATTAAAGAATGATGTCATTTTATTCAGCATTAAAGACATGTATCTGCAGAAAACACACTGACAGTATCTTCATGTTGTATAATCGCCACAGGGCTGCGCTGCAGTACTTGTGTTTGGGTGCAGTCTCGCTGAGGATCTTTGTGTAGTTGTAGTTTTACTCACAGTGAACCAGTTGTTTGCATCCAAAGTTAATTCATTCAATATCTCTGTAATTATTTTAATTCCTGTTTTTATTTTATTTTATTCTAGGCACCTTAAAAAAGCCAAACGGGTAGTGAAAAGAATAGGTTATAAATGAAAGAACTCAGTAAATCCTCTCTGTAAATACCCCCAATACTCGCCCATAGACTATACATTCTAATTATTTGGATAGAAAACTTTTAAACCACCATATTTAAATTTCGACAGAAAAAAAACAATACAATTCTCTGCGCAATTATTTGGTCAAATTGAGCTGCAGCTGCCTGCATCACCTGCCTCCGTTGGGGAAAACATTGGAGCAGGGATTATAATCGGAGGATTACGCGCTACCGTGAAACTGTTATCCTCCATACAGGCACAGGTAATCCAATCACTGGTAACCTTCCAGCACAGCTCCGACAACTCATTTCCTCTCGAATCGCCGCGGAGTGAGGGCAGAAAACGGCGCTATGAGGCCCCAGAGAAGAGCCAGGTGACAGAATGCCGTTCATTATAAGGGGAAGACCCCTGAGGGGTAAGTCCACGGACCTGGGATACTGCAATGTCTTAACGGACAGGATGAGGGCATGGTGTTTATCCTGATTGAGATTACTCTGACGGGGAAAAGTCACAGTCAATTACAGAAAGTGTGTCTTTATTAGAATTGTTTATTTCGCATCATAATGAATTACAGGTTGTGATGTAAAGCTTTGAACTGAAACGTGGACAGAAATATAGCCCAGAAAAGGCTGATTCGACACATAAATGCTGTTTTTAGTCCTTGTTTTTAAATGATTGTTACCTTTAAGACGGACAGACCTATAGGATAAGGCTTCATTTACAGAGCTTTTGGAGACGAGGCCTTCATTTGTTGAACTTTCTCTGATTGTTGCAAGGTGCTTGATTTATTCAAACATTGTTATTACGATTTATGTAACTAGATATAATGAGCAGCAAACTGACTTCTTGCTGGCTTTACTGGTCGTTTGTTATTAATAAAGATTTATTTCTTGTCACATAACCTAACATCCGGTTTATCCATGACTGTTATTTTGTAGGCCTATAGAAATAACTCCAGATATAGGCTTTTTAAAGAAACAAATAATTGGCTTTGTTTGTCTGAAAGCACAGTGCTGTCAAACTTTATTCTTGATCTGAGCTGTTCAAAGCGCGCGTTTGACGTTTACTGGGCAGCAACAGGTGCATATCCAGTTTGGATGTGATTCTAGTATACGTGCACAAGCCTGTGATCGCTCTAGCTCGCATTTGTCCATCCCCACACTCAGTGAGAATAATTGACAGCAGTGGATTGACTGCTGCTGTCAGCGCGTCCCCTCGGATCCGCCGTGAATCTGCATGCAGGCACCCGGATGTGGCGAAAATGTTTGGCGCTCCTCTCAGGGTTTGCGCTCGGAAAACATTTTATAATTCAGGTTAACGGCACGGCTCCGGCTCGCGCGTCGACATTTTTGGCTGTTTTTCTTCCAGCGATGAGTTGGATTTAAAACGGATCTTTTCAATGTGGATTCGAGGATGCAAGAAGCAGATGAACAGTCTGAAGGTAAAAACGGTGCGTGGAGCGCAGGAGGAGAGTTGGAGCGCTGCGCGAGACACACACGGAGAGAGAGGGGGCGAGAGCGCTCGTTTGCTTTATTTTCTGGATGTCTGTTTATTTTATGTGATTGTATGATCTGAGACGTGTCAGCGTCCAGGGTGTATTAACAACTTATTTTAGGTCGTGGAGAGAGTCTTAACACTGTGATTGTTTGTTTCAGGTGATTGTAATGGCAGCAATTATTGAATCCACTGGGAGACGAGTTGCAGCTAGTTCTCCGAAAAATGGTTGACTATTTTTGGTCTCATATTCTGGTCAAGTGGTCGTTTTGGAGCCATGTGACAGCTTGTGGAGGATGCTTTGGATTTGTGGGCGCTCCACAATGAACTGAGCGACGCTAAATCAACTTTCCAAGTAGCCCTAGATCCTGTTAGTTTTAAATCACTTTCACTGTTTAGAAGAGGTTCAGACAAGTACTTTGGTGTTTTAAAAAGCTGCCTCAGGTCACAGTATGTCGTTAATAACAGTTTGGGAGTCAACAGTTGTTCCAGAAACGTGTAACAGATGTGCGACGTCCAGCAGGGCGGCTGGGATTATTCTTATTACATCTCAGATATGTCGGAGAAGCTGTGATCATCATTAAATAACAGTTTGCGCTTTTTAGTTTGCACCCGTGGTGACATTTGCCTATGTAGTGAGAAGGGTCAGCTGTCTTGCTGAGATGAAACTAGAAATTGTGAATTTGGGTAATGCATCTCCTCTACCATAAGAATAAACAAACCACTTGAATTCAGGCATCAGGATGAATATTATAGTTTTGGTGGTGACTTTTTGTCAGCAATAGATTTTTTAACATTTGCACTGTAAAATCTGCCATGTGAATTTTACTTGAAAAAGCTAGGAAATTGATTGCCTTGAAAAGTGTAAGTAAATGTAACCATTAGTCTTACTTACTCACCTACTTAAATGTCAGTTATATTTAATTTGTTTGGTGAAGTTGTTGCAACCTTTAAATGACACGTTCAATTAAATCAATCTTTCCATGTTTTAGCAACATCAGTTTACTGAGCTAATTATCTGTATTCTGCTGGTTGCAAACTAGCCAGTCATGTTTGCATTTTCTGAAACATGTTAAGAAAGAAAATGCAAACTATCAGATCTCTGAACTTCATCATTGGCAAATCCTCTTTGTGATGATCAAGTTAAGTCAAACTAACTTTGTTTACTGAAGTTGCCCACACTTAGATTAGATATATAGTAAACTTAAATTATGATTAATATATTAACTTTTCTTTTTCAAGGCAATTGATTTCCAAGATTATTTTAGGTAAGATCAACATGACAATTTTTTGCAGTGTTTGCTTTGGTGTATTTTCCATTTATTCACCCTTTCTAGTTGTTTAATAGAAGTTTAATTCATCTTGCTCTCGCCTACTCTCAAAAGTAGAGTCCCGAACAGTATTCAATGCGTTCTCAGGACCTTTCCATGCTCCCTGTCCCAAATTCTTGGACAAAAATTGGGAAAGGAGCTTTTGGATTTTCTGCACCCTCAGTCCAGAATTTGTTGCAGAATGATATGAAACTCAAGGAACTGGTGTTATTAAATGTTTTTAAATATAAAATGAAAGACTTAGAAGCAGGTTCTATAGGATGCCAATGTTTTTAGCCTGCCTGGTTATACCACTGACTTCCAGAAAGTTTTCTTTTGACGTATAGTTTAAATACATTTCTGATAAGCGATCAGTTTTGTGGATTTGATCATCTCAGCGTGAGAACTGTTTTGGATGCCATGAAATGTTGGTCAGCTGTGATTGTAGACTCTGCTGTCATTCTGCTGTAGAGCTGCAGTGAACCAAAGTGACTGTGTCAAGGGCACTGTCTTTTTCACTCGTGGTTCGCATTGATTTTAATGACTCTGTCTCTCTCATTAATGCAGGCTGTCATGCTCTCTCTCTCTCTCACCCACACTCTTTCAAACCAATCTTCTTTTTCTTTTCCCTCACTTTTCTGTGTCTTATTGCATCTTCTCCTTGAAATCCAAGTTAAACTTTCATCTTCTTTTGTCCTGATACATATTCATTACATAGACTGTTAAAGTTGTACAAGGTGGAATTTTAATGTGAAAATGCACTACTCTTATCTGCAAAAATTAGAAAATAGTAATAGAAAATAAGTAGCTTACCTCCAGTCCCCTAGTTGAAGATGACTATTGCAGTTTTCCCAAATAAAATTCAGGCACTTCTCAGCTCACAGAAATTGAAAACATGTCATTATAAATTGAAATACACATCATCCCTTAACTCATAGCGAGTGAGCACTGTTTTTCTTTCTTTTTTTCCTTTCTTTTCAAAAGAACCAGCTGTAGTTACATGAGCGTCTGTGCTTATGTGTTAACTTATGTTATTAGTTGTTTGATTTAAAGATATTTAGGTTTATATTTTGTAGTTAGCCTACTTATAACAACCAAAAACTGCATGAAAAAGTAAGATACCAACGAAAGGTGTCAGTAAAGAGTAGAGGCTGTTGATGAATTTACATGGACAGTATTACCAGCAGTTATTAGCTCGTTTGCAATATATTGATATGAATACCCTGTATAGTAATGTCACAAATATATATTTGAGGTAGTGTGGAAACAATGTCTCTATTTCATAGATTGTCCACCTAAGAGCATTTATCCTTTTTATTTATTTCTTTTTCCTTTTATTTCCAGATTCATAATACAACACAAACAATATAAACTGTCTTGGGTGACTGACAGGGTAGAAAATAACACAGTAAAGCCTCTTCCCCTCCACATAAAGATTTGCAACAAAAAAAAAACCAGACAATGGTAATGGCCTAGTTCTGTAAGCCGCACAGTGAGCACCTGACTGGCTACGCAACAAAAGGTCAGAGGCCCCAGCTTCCCTCCACCAGGACCAGGCTCAGGGTAGAGAGTGCAGGGATTTTTTGCCAAATATGTATAGCTTTGTTGATATCACTTTTCATGCTGGTGTTCTCATGCAATATTATGACTTGTAATGATTGCACTTTATGATGGCTAAGCCACTGTTGCTGTAATTAACAGTGTTTGCACTGTTAGCACCGTTAGCTGCTGGTTCAGACACTGCCATGTCAAGAGCTGTGTGAAGACATTCCTGGCCTGGATGCTGAATCAAATAAATTATCTGAATGTTGCACAGGCTACAGCTCCTTTAACCATTAAAACTTGAAAAAATTGGCTTGAATCCTTATATGCATAAGAGCAACTTCACAAGAAATGACCCAAAAATTGGTAAGAAATTAGTAGAAAAGTTACCTGAAAATACGCCCAAAAAAAGAGTAAATGTAAAAAACAAAAACAAATAAGAAAATTCCCATAAGTAAATTAAATGCTAAAGAATTGATTTACTAAATACAAAAAGTATCTTTTTTTTCTGGAACATATTTTAAATATGTAATTATAGGAATTATAAATACAATTTCTGAACATTTTCCCTGTTTGAATTTTTTTTAATATCCCCCACAGCTAATTGTCAGGTTATATTCCTGTCACCTTTTAATCCTTTTTGCAAATTGCAGTGGCTCGTTGCCTTTCCCCCCATGTTTCAAAAGAAATCAAACCAATTTTCTCAGGTTTCAGAAATTTATGGTTGTGAAAGGCGTCTTAGTAAAGCACAAGAAAAATTACGTTGATCCACGTGCTAAAGAATTAATTTTTCTATGACTAAAAACTTGGATGAAAAGAACTAAGAAAAGCTATTAACAAGTTAGTTTCCTGAAATACACGTACACAGCATCAGCTGTTGCATGGGGAACATGATGTTTGCATATGTTTGTACTCACACCCACAGTCTCACAATGTTATAACCATTTTGTCTGTGTTTTACACTTTCTCCCTCCAGGGGCACAGTATGCCAGCAACAAAAGGACGACTCTCTCCACTGACGCCTCAGCTCTCTGGTCAGAAAGCAACACCCATCTGCACCAGCTCCATCCACCTGAGCCCCTTCAGGCCCCGTCCACCACTGGCAAACCTGTCGGCTCCTCTTCTGGCCTCCTCGGGGCCAACAGTGGCATCCAGAACCCTGGTGGCACTGGCACTGGTGTCAGCCCTGTCCTTGCTTGGCATGCTGCCATTAGCGCTGCTCGCCAAGCACAGGGCGGCGATGTTGCAAAGCCCGACATGAGTTCACGGCCCTCAGTTTGCACCACTGGAGCAGCTCCTGTGGGCTCACTTGCGCAGAGAAAGAGGCAGCAGTACGCCAAAAGCAAAAAGCAGGGAGGATCAACCAACAGCAGGCCACCCAGAGCTCTGTTCTGCCTCACCCTCAACAACCCGATCCGCAGGGCCTGCATCAGCCTGGTGGAGTGGAAGTATCCTTTAGCACCGAGACAGAGGTTTTGGTTAAATGGATGTATGACAGATGCTGGGGTGTCTCCATGGATTATGTGTTTGTATGGATATAAAGTTCTTTGTAACTTAGTAGGTGGATGGTGGGGGATTGATAAATTATTGTTTCATTAAATTAACTCAATCTGATGGTGAAATAATTGACCGTAACTCAACTGTTAAAATGGGTACGGCCTTCAGGCTTCAAGTGCTGGACTTTGCAGGGTAACGTTGATATTTTTTTACCTGGATCCTGGTACATTGTCCAAGTAACTAATAGACATAATATTTTTTTTAAATTGGTCCAGTATTGTGCAAGAATGCTTCTGCTTGCAGCCATGATACAGGCTTGGAGCATGTACGCGCTGTCAATTTACATCCATTAAAAGTCCTTGTTTTTGTTACTGACAGGCTCAGATTTTTATCTTAAGTATTTGTCAATATTATGGGAAGGATCGCTACAGAGATAGACCTTTTTTGTTAAACAGTAAGATTCTTTTTGTTTAACCACAAACTTTGAAATAGCTACTACCAAACCCACCAGACTACATTTAAATGAACATTACAATAATTATTGTAAAACAAGCTTTATTCAAAGTCAACAGAAACAAAGTAAAAATCCCAGAAAACCTTCTTGGCTCATCTGTTCACTGTTCCAACAATCATCAACTGTAGTTTGATTAAAAAAAGCTCTCAATTCACCCAGTTAGATTTGAAAATATGCTGGTTATACACACTAAATTTAATGTTAATTTAATTGGAGTCTGATTGGTTTGGCAATAGAGATTTCTGGGCTGTTTCTGGTCAAACAAAAGGGATCTTACTCCTTAACAAAAAGGTCTTTCTCTGTAGGGATCCGTTAAGTAATGTTGTCAGACCATTATAATAACAATCTGAGCCTATCAGTGGTAAAAAAAACTACACCTTGTAAACTGATTGAGCACACATGCCTGAAGTGGTTACATTCCTGCCTGATTGCTGTTGCTGGTTGCAGCGGTCTTGCTCAATACTGGATTTCCAAATTTCCAAAACTATTGTCTCCATTACTCACTTACACAAAAACATGGAGAAATAGTGTCCAGGTTGAAAAAAAGTATCAAAGTTCCTTGACAAGACAAGACAACACACCTCTATCATCAACTTAATCAATTATATAATTGAAGCCTTGCTATGTCCAAAGATTCACTAACTTCAAACACACTGATACCATTATATATTTTTAATGTCTCTCTTTGAGATAACCATATTCCTTAACGGTTCCTTTTTTCCAGACCATTTGATATCTTTATACTGCTGTCTATTTTTGCCAACTGTGTGGCCTTAGCCATCTACATCCCCTTCCCCGGAGACGACTCCAACTCAACCAACCAAGAACTGGTGAGTGGCTGGAAAACACAATCTATCTGATAAACTGGGGTTTGCTGACATATGTTATACATCCCCCAGTACACACCACTGCCATGTAGATATTGTGTTGTTGTAAAATGCACAGGAGGATATACTGTGTGATGGTGCAGATCATCAGCATGTTAGAGGGATTTCAAGGCTTTGGTTACAGGTCAGGAGTAACACATTGGCCAAAAATGTGTATTTTTTGTTGTTAGAAAGTGTGTGTTGAGCTAAATTGGATTATGAGAGGAACACATTGCAGTGATGCCTTTGTGTCTTTTTACTGTAGTTTACTGGTGAGAAGCAGTGCGAACATTCAGAACAGTATTGGTGTTGCATGTTGTTGAAGCCACAGCACTTGAATTGGTTTCAATAAAAGATGCTGTTATATTTTCTTATTCAACCCTAGTGGTAGCAAACCATGCAGATAGATGAGTTTTTTCGCACGTGGACTGTGCCGCTAGGTGCTCGTGCCACTATTTGTCATCAGCCAGATGACACACAAAGGCTAGACAAAACACCTTTGCATGCGTGTGATCGGCTTGACGTGCAGATTGCGTCAGAGGGCTTTCCTGGCAATATTTGGATGTATGTGTCGGGTTTCATTGTTTTGTTGACACACACACAATTACTGGTATACACACATGCACACATACATACACTCCACACACACAGCGGGTCATCCCTCTGCGTGTCGCAGCAGCTCCCCATGGTGCGAGAGCGGCACTGAGGTGAAAAGACAGAGAGGCAGTGAGAGATGAAAACCTGCTTGTTTTGATGCCCATATAATGACAGTGTAATCTGACTATAGAAAAACTATACTATTATATTATTTAACCTTTGTAATGTTTTGCTGCTCTCAGGTGAAAAGCTTGTATGCCCAAATCGTGAAAATCAACAAACGTGAATCTGCAAAGTTTTACCAAACAAAAATTTACTTTCCACTCAGAGGATCTCACAGCAGGCGTTGGACTTGTCATAGTAGGTGAAGCACAGATGAAACTATTGACATTAACGATGGCTCTGTTCTATTTAAGTGTGGCAGTAAGTCATGGCAGTGAGCCAGTATGCACAATACCAGGACCCTGAAACTGATGCTGACATTTTAACAGCTTGTGTTCCCAAGTCTGTCCCCACACTGTTTGCACTGTCAGTGGTAGAGCAAGCTCTGGCTGATTTCATGTGTCCTGTAGTAATTGTAAGTAGTAAAGATTGTTTCTGGTTTGTTGGACAGGTGTTTTCACTTGCCTTGCTTGATTAGACCTTTTTTTTGGATCTGCATTGCCGTCTACTGTTTGGGCTTGATTGATATTGATATCTCACTGCAATGTCCTGCTAGTTTTGTTGCACCGTCATCGATGGGACTGGTATCATTTTTAAAAATGTATGAAAGGTAAGCTTACTTAAAGGAATACTTTACCCCCCAAATGATCACTTTTATCAATTACTTACAAACTCTGCCACAACTCAGTATAATCCAATCTAGTCATATTCTTAATATTGCCCATCAGACAGCCCTTTGCAACAGGGCAGACGAACACATCTATGCTCTCTCTGAAGCCAGACTCCATTGACAAAAGCAGTAATTTTACCTCACTGAACACAGGAGCTGCCTGTCTACTGCTGACTAGTTTGTTTGTTATTGAGTAACTTTGGTGTTTCAGAGGCTTAGTTCTGATTGTCTTCTATTATTATTTCAAGATGGTTTAGCCTTAGAGCTAGATTTTTGTAGTCAAAACACAACAAGACAGAACAAATACATATCTAAATTGGAAACAGCATTAAGATTAAATTCTTAATACCTATGGGAAAGGATGTGCACTGATAAAGTTTTGGGTTGCACTTCATTTAAAGTCATTACACCACAGATTTTATTGCCAAAAGAGCAGTATAATTTTGTGGTAGTAGTTTAATCCTGCAAGTATGGCAATGTCCTCAGACGACTTTGTCATGCAGTGCAAACATTTGCTTTTTTCTTTGAGGCCAGCAAGAGACCTTTTTAGCTTCATAGGGGATTGTGTGTGTGAGTGTGTGTGTGTTTGTGTGTTAGTAGTTTGTGTGTATAGTTAGAGATGGACACAGAGAGACGTAGCATGTTCCCTCAACAGATGGGGATTATTAACGCTGTCCAAGTCATCACTCACTGCACAATGTACAGTATGTGTGTGTGTGTGTGTGTGTGTATGTTTGTGAAGCTTTTTGCATCTCTGTAAGAGTCACATGTCCAGCTGCTCTTTTCTGCTTTCAGAGATGAGATGTTGAATCATCTGCAATTTGTCATTAATTGCTATTTTTTCCTTTCTAACAGTTTGTTTGGTCACAGTAAATATTTAATCAGAGTTGTTTAAAAAAGTATTATGATTTTTGTATAATGTGCTGGAGATACAGTGTCCTTGCTTCTTTGTGGTTGTTAATATTCTGCAATATTAGAAATTGGTAGTTGATCTTTCATTCGATTTTGTACACAGAATTTTTTCCTCATATGAAATTAAGTCCATTCCATAAATTCACTCTTTGGTAGGTGCACATTTTATAACAACCACTGAATGTGTGAAAGGACATTTAATTTCATGCATGACACTTAGGTGGAATTATGTTTAGCTTTTCAATAAAAAAACATTTTTCTTCTGCAAAATTTCAAAGTGCAAAAAATGCTTATATATATAATATATATATATATATATATATATATATATATATATATATATATATATCCTCCATAGTTGTGTGCGGATATTATATATAGTTATAGACCGTTAACAACATACCTTCTACAGAAGACATACATGTTGTTTTTTTAAAACTCATTCAACTTGCGGGAAACACAGGTTGACTCTCTCTCCACAGTAGTATTTCCTACTGCTTCATACTTTTTTAGAGAGTGTGTAGGTGTTGTTTGATCGGCTCTTTTTGATGGGAGAGAGGAAGAGAAATAGACAGTCGGGGGACACAGCTACACCAGCTAAAAGAAGTCCTCACATGAACTTATCCAGTAATGTGATGTAATTATCCAGATTATTAAGTCAGTTGGTGTCTGCTACTTAGCTAATAAGATTTTATGACGTATCTTTTAAATCGCTCTTAAATGGCACTTTTGTATGTTTTATCCTGTTAAATATGAATGCTTACACTTGAGATTAGAACCTGGCAGATTAATTAGTCTGTCGATATTTTGGGCTACTCGTGGCCTATCAGTTATATTTGTGTTGATGTATGTTGTCTGAATTATGACAGCATAATAACTACTTTTTATACAATGCAGAAAAATATGTTTTGGTTAATAAAGAATTATGTCAATGAATTTTCCACCTTAGAGCATATCAGTTTACAGTATTGTGACAAGAAAAGCAGTACCCTCAGGATGTACTGTTAATCTGACAAATAACAGAGGTTTTCAGAGGTCAGTAACCTTAATAACTGCTGCAAAATTCAGCTTGTTTACAAATTACATAAACTATCATGTGATGAACAACACATTATAAACACTAACAAATAAACAAATAACATACAAATATTAGTTCATAATAGTTAATATCAAAAATAGTACAAATCACTGCATTTCACTATTATTTGTAGCAGAAAACAGAAAACAAAGTGCTAAGTCAAGCAGCAAGCAGGCATAATGGGATATTGCTGCTGTATCACTGCTATACCCTCAGCAGTGGCAGTTTGTGCATCACAGCTGATCAGACAATGGTTGCAAAGTCAAGTGGTATTATCCCTCTTAGTTGCTAAGTAGTTTATGAATTACATCACTTTAAAGTTAATAAACAATGACCCCATCATTCTCACTTTTCAGTATATCTCTGATATAATCCTGTCCCTGACAACTGTCATGTCACTCATGCTTATCTGTCGACCTGCGGGCTCCTGTGTGCCACGTGCCATGCAGAGATGGACAGAAAACGAGTAGAAGGTAAACAATAGTTCACAACACAACCTATTATAAGACAACAGCAGCAGTGATCAGCTTATTGTGTGTTTGATCAGGAACTGATCGTTTTGCCCTCGATCTGATATAAATGAATAATGTGACTGTGATGACTTATTAATGCACCTGATATCATTATCATAATCACACCGTTGTTTTTTCAGGGAAACTGACCGAGCATTAAGGTCTTTAACAGCAATGCCCTGAGTTTACTTTAGTGGGCTCAAAGGATGATAGCAATCACAATAATACGATGAATTCCACATAAACAAATAACTAGCAGCAATGTCGGTCAAAAGTCATAAACAGCAATAAAAATAGTAAAAAAAAAAAGATGAAAAAGTTAAATAGCAAACAAATCTGCCGTTAGCCATGGATATGTAACAACAGCAACAACAGAAAAAAACAATAAAATGCAGAAAATAAAAACAATAAAAAGTACCATGTCTGTGAATTAACCAAGGCAGGAACACTGTACAATAACCATACTATCTATCAAACACTTAAAATGATCTACAGACACATCCCTCTTGTAAATTGTTCCATTTATTTGGTGCAAAAAAAAGCTAAAAACTAATTTACCAAGCTCAGTACTCACCTGAGGCGTTTCAAGGGATAAAAATTCAAGTGAGTGTGTGTGATGAGAAATGGATTTGATTTTTAAAAGAGAGATTAGGTGGAGGGGTAACTTTCAGAGTAATGCCTTAAACAGCAGGCAGCGTATTTCCCTTCTGTCAGAGAAAAGACCACCCCACAATCTGAGTTCACAGTGGTGAGCCAGTGATATAATGTAGGGAACTGTGGTAAACTGTGTCAAGTGATGTGTGGAACCATTTGCATGCATATGCATAACGTATATGCTACTTTGCTTGTAAAGGTAACATATCAGTTAGATGTTTAGGCATGGGTTACCAATAATCATGAAGGGCTGATCTACGCTATCTTATTTCAAGTCAAAAGATTTTAGATGTTTACAGTGGAATTTAGGATTAGGAAACAGTGGCTCTGTCACTTTGTTATTTTTTTAGGGAGGAATTTGTCCTTATTTTCCATTATTTATGTATTTTTGAGAGATTTCATATTTTTTAATGCAAGACAAAAACAAAGTCACAAGAGTAAAGACAGACAGATAAAGGGCTTAGCTAGCAGGTCTTCACTTCCCTCTGGGTGTCACTGTCTTGGCAGCGATTACCTTTCTGGGTTCTTCAGCAAACTTCACAACTCTCCATTTTTTGGCAAAGTTCCTCCCCAACCTCAATGGCCTCGAATTTGCCAGTTTCTGCCTGAGCCTTCAACTCTATCTCCTTCTCGAGAATTCGAATGAGCTGCAATACGTCGTGGCAGAGACCTTTTTGTTTCTCGCCATCCATTAGCCTGGTTGCAAGAGTCTTTCTTATAGCTGAATGCACCTTGGAGATTTTTTCCATTTGAGCCCATTCTTGGCAAAGAGCTTCCAGGATCTCAAAGTCCCTGAGGCTGGCTGTCTCATTCTGGTCCCTCAGGTGGTTTTGCTTCTGGAGTAGCTCCACAGTCACCTGTTGGAGATCATCCTTTGCCTTCTTCTCTGTTGTGTACCTGCTGGCCATGTTCTCTGTGCTTCTCTCCAGTGTGTTGAGTGTCTGCAGGGCATTGTCAGCATTATCAAAGCACTTTGAAACCTTGAGGACCCTTTGCATAGCACTTCTTTGCAAAGTGCCTCTGCAACCTTGATCGCCTCAGATTTGTCAGCCTCTTCCTGGGCCATAATTCTTTGTCCTTCTGAGAGATCTGGTTTAGCTGCAAATGTTCCTACTGTAGGTCTTCTACCTTCGTTTTAAGCTCAGTATCAAGCATCTGGGTCGTAACTGAATGCTCATCTGAAATGTTGTGCATCTCCTCCAGTTTCCGTATAAGTTCATCTGTTCAATGTCAGCAGCCTCACTTGCTTTGGCTTCTGCCTCGGTCCTCAGCTTCCTCTCTATTTGGAGCTGGTGGTTGAGCTCCATCATATTTTCAGAGAGAACTTTTCGTTTCTTTTTTTTTTCCATTTTGAGCAAGCAACTGGTATTCAGCAGCACACTTGACCTCTAGGTGTTGACCAGGTGTTTGCGTTGGTAAGGAAATGGCCATCTTCACATTGTTCACTTTGTTGACATTCATGGATTGAACTCTGAAGCTTTTCTTCTTCCTCTCTGCTGAGAGCTTGTTTTTTAATGCAGTTTTATGGCTACATTCTCAAGCTTGAGGGCATTGCGGTTGCTGCAAAGCAGCCTGAGCTCGTTCTCAAACATCTCAGAGTTCCATGGTGTGTTTGGCTCCCCAAGTTCTCCATCTTCTGATATCCTCAGTTCTTACTCTGAAAGAACTTGTTTCTACTAATAGTCTAATGAGAGATATGTCTTACAGACTGTAATAAATGTTTTTCTCTACTCCAAATCATAGGTGACCTATACTTTTTAATTTGACAGAGAGTGATGGTAATAGACAGACTGTCAGTAAGGCAGTTTGCTGTGTTAGTGAGGTAAATAGCCAGCTATGGTTTTAATTCAAATTCAAATTCAATTCAATTCAATTCAATTCAATTCAATTCAATTCAATTCAATTCAATTCAATTCAAATTACTTTATTAGTCCCCAAGGAGCAATTGAAAGGCACATCGATTTGCACATGTTAATTTACACATAGGACAACTCACACATAGCAATAAATAGAAAAAGAATAGAAAGACAAAGTGCACTGCTGTTGGCAAACCTTAATGTTGTAAGTTTTAATTAAGTCTAGTCTAATTTTGTCAGTTCCATAGTCTGTATGAAATAATGGACGTAACTACCATGACGTCACCATTTGGTTTGTGCATTGTCGTTTTGAAGCCTTGAGTTTTGCATTTTGGCAGTTGCCATTTTGGATTAATGGAGCCAGAGGTGACCATATTTGGACGACAGGCTGGCGCTGTGGATAGTGCATTAGTGGTTTGAGTCTGTTGAATGTTGACATCCGCTACATTGCTACCCAGTTGGTGGAGAGCTATGCATGAATGGCACAAAATGTAACTGACCTGTTGTTCATAAAAAACGACCAATTTCAACCTGTACCTTTCAGGTCTTTTTGCTAGGCACCAGTTCTGTTTCTGTGTTTTACAAAAATAATTTTCATCCCATTCATACAAGTGTAACATATACCATTCATGGTTGCTTTCAGTGAAGAAATGTCACTGCAGGTTCATGAGTTTTTGACATGTGTATTTGAGTATGTGTTTTATAAGAGATTGTGTGTGAGTATGAGGGACTGAGAATGCAGGAGGAGAGCGAAAGTGTTTGCATGAGCTGTGTGTGCGGGTAGAGGTTGAGGGATTAAGCTGGGCAGTGGATTAGTCGTCAGTAAATGAGTGGAGGTTGCAGGAGAGGGGGAAAGAGAGAGATGGATGGATTGATGGGAGGATTGGTGGACGGGTGGAGAGATGCAGGGCAGGAGCTTACAATGGGAGGTACCATCCGGCAAATGTCTTTACATGTTTATTTTATTATAGTCATTTGTAAAAAAAAAAAAAAAACCCAAAACATTATTCTCAAAGAAACAGCAGAGATGCTCTGTATCTGATTTAGCTACTTTTCATCAGGTGTTAAATTGAACTCCTCCAAGTTGCACCTGGCTTATATTTGAATGCTGAAATCAGAATTTGTCTACATGATAAATTCTTACAGGCTCAACATATTTATTTTCAATCAATTTTCACACAAGTAATGACTAAAAAAAGATTTTCATATCGGATTTAATCACAAAGTTGTTCTGGCCACCACAGTTCACAGTTAGATTTTTTTTTCTTTTTTGTTTTGTTTTTTTGCACAAACAAAACAGCAGAAATACAACAGAAATGAAGACAAACGTATTCAAGTGAGATTAAAGAAGCCGTAGTGGCTTGTAAGGAATCTCACCTGATGTTAACAGGTAATACAGCCCTGAATAGGATTCCATTTAAAAGTTAAAAGTGGAGAAATTAATTGGGAGAAACTAAAACAGTGCTCCTCATTATGCTGCAAAAATAAATAAATATTTATATAAAATTGTAATACATAAAAAAAAAAAACAACCTCAAAAATAGTGAAACTACAAAACCTGCACTGCAATTACTTTTTTCCCAAATATTTAACACAAATGCGAATAAATAAACATATTTGTAAAAATTAAACTGTGCACCCTTATCTTGCATTATTCCGTATCACTTTAGCATGTGGACAACAGCACACAACAAAAGCAATTAATATAAACATATAACTTAGATATTTTTGGACAGACTCCTTATTCAGTTTAGAATCTCAATAACTGACTGCAACTGAAATGTACTCAAACAAACAGAGAGAAGTGCAAGGCCATGAAATTATATGATGTGTTTTGTTATTCTGCACATTTCTGTCATTGCTGCCAGCTCAACTTGAAGTTACTCATGAATTACATGCCAACATAGATATCAAAAGTCACCCCAAATACAACATGCAGGAAGAAATTTGAAATTGATCATGAAGGCCTGCTGTTTTCTTATTTGTGACCTTTTGTTTTGTTTGTTGCTCCCACTCATGTGTCATGCTCTCTCTTCAGCTCTCCATTACTCTCAGATTACTAAATTTGTCCCTCTGTCTACTTAACTGTCTCAGTCTCTTCCTACGCCTTTCCATTCTTACTTTTTTCCTCTCCATATTCTCTCCTCAGTTATTCTCTTCTCTATTTAACACACCCCACCTCCTTTCTCCCCCCACCTCCTCTTCCTGTGCAGAATGGAGAATGATTAATATCCTATTAAGCCGGTTAGTGATTTAGCAGACTTATGACGGCCCCTTTGACCGCTATCTGACTAACATACACTGCTGATCAGCCTATAATCCCATAAGAGTCCTATATGAATCTGCTGTATGAGAGGAGGTGTAAGAGACGTAGTGTGTGTGTGTGTGTGTGTGTGTGTGTGTGTGTGTGTGTTTGTGTGTGTGTGTGTGTGTGTGTGTGTGTGTAACTCTCTGAGTGAACAGCTTAAAAGCATGTGTGTACCTTATAGTGGACATGCTCAGTCAGGTTTGTGAAAAAAGAACGCAGACAAATGATCATAAAAGCAGTCTTTATGTGATTTGTTGTTGTTTCAAGGATTGTATTCATATTTTCTGAGGATAGAGTAACAAACTGTCAGATAAATCATATGAAAAAACTATACAGTAATCTGCGGAGTAAGCTGCAACCCTGCATCATACTGTACAATACAGAACTCTATATTGTTGTTTTCAAGGCATTTATAATGTATACATGGTCATGTGTAAATGTATGATGTATGGTGTGCATGTGTATGAATGGGTGCCTATGTATGTAGATGTATAGTTTTTATCATTTTTTTGTAATTTAAAATCATGTATAGATATATTTCTTTTAATTTTTTTATTGGCGAAATGACGACAAGATGGTGACGTGTGACAAATAAGCATAGTATAGATATATTTCTACTTTTCTTAATGTAAATTCTGCTTCTATTTTAGATATTAACTCTAAACATTAATGTTTATAAACTCAAACACAACTAGGTCAAGATAATCATGTAGATAATATAGCTGTAATGTCTTTTTTTTTTTTTTTTACTAATTTGCAGGTAATAAGCAGGGCATCCTTTAGATTTTCATAGAAATGCAACATTAATATTGTGTTAATCTCTGTGTAATAATGATGTGATATGAAACATAGTATACAAAAATCCTGTCATTTAAATTAAAATGCATGTTCATCTATAAAGTAAAATTGTTTTTCTGGTGTTTTACCAGAACACAGTCCTATGATTTACAAAATAAAATATACAGTCTGAGGCATTTTATATCTTACATTGATTCTGTAGATTTTGTCATTAATCACACAATGATATTTTTTTTTCTTAAATGGTAAGAAGCTGTTGAGTCATTACTGAGCTCTCTCTGAGCACCTGCTGTATAAAGAAACCTGGCATGAAGTGAAAGGAGCAGCTGTGATAGTCAATGAGAACATGTATTGTAAGTGCTACACTGCATTGGCATTTAAATTAATAGATAATTCACAATGAAAAGAAGTAAAAGACTCTTGTAAGTAGATAATATTTTTTCAATATTCTAGACTCTGAAATGTCCTCAGAGAATCATGAGATGAAGTTAACCTCACTGGATGTGTTTGCATTCTGTCCTCATTTTTGGAGTCCATTTTTACTGCATGTGGGTGAGCCTTCATGAACAGCATGAGTCAGAGATCAAAGGGTAAATAATATTTTGGCTAATGCTGGTGTGGATATTGTAGCATGGTAACGAGCCACATCATTTTCTGATTAAAACCATAGGCGGACTCAGCAGCAGGGGGGTTTTACTGCGCCCGAGTCATGACATCAAGTCAAAGCACACAGCAGAAAACCTCCAGACTTCACCCTAATTTCATTTGCCTCAAATTAAAAACTGATTTTCATAAACCTGGCTGCAAAAATGAAATCTCGATGGCAATTTGTTTCCACTGTAATTTCAGTTTTGCAATTTTGAACAAGTCTTTGTAGGTTTAAAGTCTGACTGTTTGTCTCAATCTATTATCAGATGAGTCGAGGTCACTAACGGCACATAAAACCTGTATGACTGTCAAACCGAGTTCCTTTTGTTTCTTAATAGTTTCAGGTTTAACCTTGAAGGGATTCATTGTGCAGAAGGTTTAGGAACTTTTGGCTTTACCTCTAACAACTGTGTTAGTGTAGTATTGCAGCTTTTTTAAATGCAATGAATAATCTTGCATTTATATTTTACACATTTGTGCTATGCACATATTTATTAATTTCTGTCTTTCATATATTTTGTGCACATTTTCTTCTGCACACATTTGTACCTATTTCATATATTTCTTGTGCACATATTTGTATATATTGTGCACATATTGGTAAATATTTCTTATGTGTTTAGTGCAAAAATTTGTACATATTTCTTATATTTCTTGTGCACTTGTTTGTACATATTTCTTATATTTCTTGTGCACATTTTTGTACATATTTCATATATTTTTGTGAAAAAGTTTGTAGTATTATTTACATTTTTGTGCACATATTTATATATTTTTTTAACATTTTCTTGTGCACATTTCTGACACTAATGAGCTTATATTGTAGCATGATGCTATTTTTTCTGCTTGCATATTTCTTGTTATTTTTATTATTTTGTAGTATAAAGACACAGAGACTGTAATGTCTTTCACTTTCCCCCTGGGGATATTTAAAGTACTCTGAATCTGATTATATTGTTCAGACATGCAGCTCATGTTTATGGTGTTAGTATCGTGAAAGTGAAGACAATCCGTCAAAGCAAATAAACAAAGAGAAGAGGGCACATGGCATTTCATTGTCACAAACTGTAATGATTGTTTTGTCTGTACATTTCTCCTCAATAATTCAAAAACATGTTCGAGTTAGTTGTATAACAGCAATCATAAGACCTGAATGCTGTAAGGTGGGCAGGCTAATCCAGAACAGCCGAAAGGGAGTGATTTCATTCAGTTGTGTGTGTGTGTATGTGTGTGTGTGTGTTTATACATGCATGTTGTTTATCAGTCAGACAGTCAAAGCAAAGACTATATGTTTGTGACCTCAGAGGATGAGGCATCTGCCCAAACTGTGTGTGTCTCTGTGCTTGTGTGCATCCATTCATGCAGGATGAATGCCTGTTTGCACATAATCCATAGCTTGTACACACAGTCTACACACACACTTGTGTATATATGTATGTGCATGTGTTGCAATGATGTATGACATGGTTTTTTTTTGCGTGTGTGTGTGATTCTGAGAACAGAATGTCAGGTTGCGTCATTTTTCTCTAAGTCAGGGATTAAAGGTTTATAGAGGAAGGGAAATGAGAGTCACACTAAGCAGCACTGCTCTATCAAGCACGTGAGTGTGTGGGCGTATATGGGCGTGTCTTCTTCTTTGCGTGTGTGTTTGTACGTGTGTGTTGAAAAGAAAGACAGAAGTGAGAGAGTTTTGGTGTGATGCTATCCCATTTGTGACAGTATTGAGTATCAGCTGTCATTTTAAAGCATGTAAAATGAGAAAGAGAGCAGGAAAGCGATCAATTGATTGTATTGGTGATCAGTCTATAGGGCAGCGTGTGACTGGTTGTTGACCCACTAAGTTGTCAGCCTTTAGGGCAGTATTGTGATGCAAACATACACAGTCAAACACACTATAATATCTGCGCACACAGTAACATCCATCTGATTTTTAATCATCTGAGTCTTCAGTCTGTTTGCATGTCTCTATATGCATGTGTGTACTGTATGTGTGTGTGGGCGGGTGTAAGAAAGGATGTAGGTATCTTTATGTGAGTGTGCAGTATGTGAGGTCAGGCCCTCTCATTAACAGCCAGGCACTGGGAAGCATGGATGGTGTGTGCGTGTATGTGGTACATGTTTGGATACTGAGATGGATTTTTATTAAAATTGTTCTGGCTATTGGTGAAGATAGCTGACGTCACGCCTGTGAATCAAAAATCTCATTAAATGAATACATAGCTAGCCCGTTATGAAGTTATAAAAACACATGAACATAATCCCTGGCACATATTCGGTGGTCAGTGTTTTCATTGTATTATTCAAAGGCAGGTATTACATTTCGAGGAAGCGGACACACATTCAGCCACGTTGGACCACTGCTGTCCGGGTCAGGTGGCTTTGACAGTCAGGACATAACGTGTGTGGTGTTAAAGGATGCTGACTGTTTTCCTTCTGATCAAATCGATGCTTGATGTCATCTTTCAGATGATTGTGAACAACATTGGAACATTTTTAAGATTGGAATCAGGACTGTTAATTGACGTTATCCTGAGAAAGTTTGGTGCCAATGCAGGAAAAATGGCTTTTCCTTTATGTAGACCCTTTTAGGGCCAACATCATGGTGACGTCACAGTATTAGCTGGAGGTAAAAGAAAGAAAAACTGGAGGAAAACACCGGTCTCCTGATACATCCATGGGTAACACATTACCACTGCAGGAGTACATAGGTGTCTTAAAATGTCTTGCTGTGTTGTTGGGTGACAGAATGTAAGAGGTAATGGCTCAGCATAGACTATATAGATTTTTGTTTTGGCTTCACTCTGGGGGAGGTGTCATGTTGTCCATCTTATATACAGTCTATGATCAAAACACACAGATACACATGTCACTTGAACAGCTTCCTCTGTTTTGTTTTGTGAATGAAACTAGCGCTATAAGTTAGCATTATAGAGAAATCCAATATTCCTTTTAATACCGCCTCAATTTCTTATTAGGAGGACATGATGACCTTTAATACACATAATGTTGTTCATCCCTACAACAGTAAATACTTTTTACCTTACCCGACTTCTGTCCTCGCCATAGGGTGGGCAGAATTTTGGACCGCATGACACAAAATTAATTAGTTAAATCATGGTAATACATGCTGTATAAGACATAATAATAGGCATCAAGTTTGTCTTGATTATACACACCTAAGTGTAAATGTCTGTCCGTTCGTCGTCCGTTCCACCTCAGCAATCCTGTCACATCATCCATCCATTGAGTAACAGTATAGGAAGGAGCAAGGAAAGGACCTGGAAAAAGTACTTAAAAATTATAATACATATATAATTATGATCATGATAAATGTAGTTTAAAAAAAAAAAGTTTTCTAAATCTACTAATTTGTTGCAATATGTGGATAATTTCTTACCAAGTTGCTCATGGCTTTTTTTGGTTTTTCCCATTTTTTAAATTTACATCAAGTGACAACGCTGCTCACACACTCGCTTTCGACACAAATAGACGTCCTAAAATTAGTCCACTAAATGTATAAAATAAAGAGGATATGGATATGAGTGTATATTAAAGATGTTTTATATTTTGTTATTACTTCTGTTGCTGATTACATTTTAATAAATCTGTATGAGAGTTTTGGGCATTTGATAATGTCCCAATGCTCGCATGTTTTGATTTGCCAGATTGGCAGAAACCTGCAGCACTGAGGGACGGATGGCAGGATGGATGTATGGATGGAGAGATAAAGGCATGAAGAGTGGGTGGCATAGTGTGAAGAAGACCATTCTTAATGTTCTTAAAGCTTCATTTACCCTGTTGGTTCACAGTCTGTTAAAGCGCACTCACTTTCTACTGTCGCCGTGCGTGTGTGTGTGTGTGTGTGTGTGTGTGTGTGTGTGTGTCTTTACTGTGCTACCACACCATGAGCAGAAAAGAAGGTTTATGTGTGGATCTTGTTAAAGCATATTTTGGAAACCTTCGGTGTTGTTAACAAAGGAACTGCAGTATGTTCAAGATTATCATCTAGTGTGCGTGTTTGTGTGTCAAACCTGAATGTTTAGTTAACTAACCGTTGACCACTAACAAAACATTCATTTATGATTATTTTGATAATAGAGGATTCTGTTAAGTCATTAAGTTGGTAGAAATACAAAACATTTTCTTGCTGCAGCTTCTGATGTGACAATTTTAAATCATTGTTTGGCTGAATGTTGTTGGATTGGATTGAAAAGGGCGTGTATGTGTCTGCATCAAGTGTCTGGGAGCAGAGCACCAAACTGAATTAATTTGAAAATTTGATGAATTTTGATCATTTCTATTGAGTTGTTTGTTTGAAAAAAAAAATCAGCAGTTACAATTCTAAACGAGGAGCTGCTTGATTTCTGTTCTTCATTATAAATAGAATAACTTTTCCATTTGATTTTCTGATTTTCACAAAATCTGCAATCAGTATCAGCAGTCACAGATTTTACTTTTTTGTTTATACTGTGGTTTTTTACTGTATATTATGAACATATCCTGGTGTATGAGGCCATTTTGGGAAATCTTGTGGGATTTTTTATGACAATAGTATTTGTTTATATGACTTTTGATAACATTTTCTAAGGTACCTTAATATGCATATGTTTAATTCATTGCAGTAGTCAAAAACCTTCCGATCTTATTTAATTCATTAGTGGTCAATGTGTTGTGTCACAAATATACATTGGTAATGTGTTATAAAGTTACCTAAAATCTATTCGATCAATATCACCCACTCCTATGGGCCCTTTTTTCAAGCAGTCAATTTGACTTGACATTGCAGAAAAAAGTGGTGGTTTTCCGGCTATGCTGTGACATGTCGAAATTTCAGCTGTGAAAAGGGTCTATTATTTAGTCATTAATAAATTATATAATTAGTTTAAGACCTAATGATTGTGTGCCTGAGAGTAACTACATAATTCGGTAACCTTTTTTAAATTAGAAAATTCTTAGTAATAAAAAGGAAAAAATGTTTTGTCATTTATTTTGTAACCTTTATATTATTTGTGTGTGTGTGTGTGTGTGTGCGTATGTGTGTGTGTGTGTGTGTCTCACCGTTAAAGTAGCCTTGGGACATCTGTGATCATACAGCTTTATTAGAGTGCAGTCCCATCATTGTGAGTCATTTCCTTCCTTTTCAGAGCTGTCACTCCTCTTCATCATTATCATGCGTTAAATATAGACTCTCTCTGTAACTACGGCAAACATGCTCACAAATATACGGCCTGCTAAACTCAAACTCTCACGGAAAAAGACTTAAATATTTTTTCAGTGGGTTAGCACAAAATGCTCGCCAGAAACATTTTTCTTGTAACTCCACCTGGCGATCTATGATTTTACTTTTAATAAACAATATACTACATAAACTGTGACACACGCATGCACGCATGCTCACACACAAGACTAATGTGGGCATGACTAAGCGTTATGCAAGTGTTTGTGTATATTAAATGGTACCCAGGGGCTTTACAGGTTTTCAGACCAATGAGGGACAGATTCACAGATTCATAGAGGCCTGTTGGACAGACTGCTTAGCACCCAAAGGCCCAGGGAGTGCAGACACTGCACAGAATGTGGGACACACACACACACACACACACACACACACACACACACTCTCTCTCTCTATTTCTATCTCTAACTCGGTCTCACACAGTCCCATGCACACGCTAAAATTTTAAAGCTGTGTATTCCAAAACCACATTTTGTGCAGCCATTAGAGAGCACTTAATGAATTCATTCTTAAGCCTTATACTCCAGACTGAGGGACTGAATACACAGTGTGCTGATGGACTTGACCCAAATTGGTGTCTGCTCAGTAGAAGCTCTTTTGATTGAATTTCAGTGAAAAGACAAGATACAAAAACAAAAAATATTCGTGTTATACACATTCAGGCACAAAGTGAGGCAGAGGTTAGCGTATCGACATCCTTGGCATGAACCTGTCTTTGATGGCCAGGTGTTGTGTTTGATGTAAACAAAGATAGTACAAAACATATTTTCACTGCATCTGTATTAAAGACCTGATTTCTGGACCATTTCTCAGTTGCTCATTGCCTCCTTTTCATATTTTTGAAAGAAATCAGTACAATTTCCTCAGGTTTTGAAGGGTTAAAATATTAAGATATGAAATAGAATTATTTTATGAAAATGCTGCAAAAATGCTCAATATTCAGTAACTAGAGTGTCATCGTATTAGTTATTATTGTCTGGATTAATAACAGTCATTTATCATGTTGCAACAGTAGACACTTTGTTACTGTTCATTGTTTCAGATGACAAGTGTATATTATTCAGATAAAACTGTTCAAAATGAATAATGAAAGTGGTGGTAGATTGAATGACTAGGAAATGATGATGAGGAGATTATCTGTTACAGCTAAGCAGGTTTATGGCCTGTGGGATAGATGAGAACTTAAATCTCTTTGTAGCGTGCAACAGTTTTCTCCTTATAACAGCAGGATGCTTGACTGTGCTAGTTAATTTAAAATACACGTCACATTTAAAATATCATTAAAAATGTTTGAATTTGAAGTATGAATTGAAATTGAAAATATTTTACTGTTCTATCAAAGCAAGGCTGGCCTGGATGTGAGTCTTCTCAGCACCTACCATGGGAATATAACTGCAGTCAACAATCACTGGGGAATATCCTGATCAAGTTTTTCCCCCGATTCCGATCTAAATCATTTGATATCAAGTATCTGCCAATACCAAGTCCTGATCTGATACTTGTATTTACCTAGTTAAAACAGCTTCACAATGCACACTTCAAGTATTAAAATCGATGCAGTGCATGCTTTACAGTTTAAAAGCTCTGCAATGCAATTTTTTTAATTGCAAATTTTTAAAATTTTATTTTTACAAAATAGCAAAAAGTGAACAAACTAAAAATATTATATATGGCTCGTATTACAATCCCACGTGGTACAGCATTTTTTTAAAAATAACCAGTGAACAAACTGTCAGATCCACTTAGTGTATTATTGTAATCAAATAAGATAATTACAACTCCACTTTAAAGTAATGTTATAGCTGCACTTTGACATTCCCAGTCACAACAATTAAAAATTGGTCACAATTCTGCTTATTACAGCATTATAGTAAAACTAGTTCACTAAAAATGAACAACAAAAAATTAAATTCCAATTAATGTGATGTAGCAACTGAAATTGAACATGAAAAAAATCCTGGTCTACTTTTTGGTGCAGCAGCATTACAATAAAACCTAAACATCTGCTGCAAATCATGCTTTGTGTTTACAACACCTGTGTGACGGCATTAAAACAAAGGATTGGGTGGGGCCTATGCTTAAAATAATCAATCCAGATCAATTTAAAAATGCATGATCGGACCTGATACTAATCCTTCTGATCAGATCTAACAATTACATTCTATTACTAGGCCAACTATTGGCCTGGGACTGTCATCTTCCCTCAGTTGATCTCTATGCCCATGCTAACTTACTGTGTCTGTGAGACAGACACCATATTTATCTTTTCATAGTGTTGTGGCTCTTGTATAACATCTAAGTTGCTGCTGTTTGGAGTTTTATTTTACTTCTGCCTCTCTGTTCAAAACAGCCTTGCTGCTCTGTGACCTTGCTGTGCTATTAAGTCTGTAATGACAAACAGACCAAACACCACCTGCTGCCAATTCACATTCATAGCTTTCAATCAGCGAAAGACAGGGAGGCTTTTATTGTGAAGAAGCAGCTACCTAAAACCTTTTTGAATTTGCAACATGATGTAATATAGATATTGTTTGGATTTTAAAAATTCGTAGTTATTTATGGATAGTTACCAGGATTACTGCATAGTAACTTCATATTGATGTTGCAATATTAAGATTAGTCAGAATATATATATATATATATAGTAGGTAGGTAGTAGGCATAAGGTGGAGGACAGCCAATAGAAACGCCCTCTCTCTGAAATGACCTGTGATTGGCCAAAATCTCCCGTCCACTTTTAGATTTTCTGAAGCCTGAAAACAGAGCCAAGAGGAGATGCAGAGGTCTTTCTCAGGCCACTTGAATTATGATATGTTCATGTTGTGGGATTCTTGTCCAATGATGCCAAAATCTTTCAATATAACCAGAAAAAAAGTCTAATCTTGGCTCTATGTTTGAACTGCTGTATTACTAATAATTTCATTTAAAAAAAAAGTTATTTGTGTGAAAGCACATGATTCCTCTAGTTGTAATTTTCATCTTAAATTAAACACAATCTAATACGCGAACGCACCACAGATGCAAATTAGCTTGAAGCTGGTACGATGCATTCAAAAATGGTCACTTTTAAATATAAATTAATGTATTTAAGATGTTTAAATAGATAAAACTAGGGATGAACTAATGACTTGGGTCATATGTAAAAAGAAACAACAGGATATTCGACATTTTACTTCAGCTAAAAAAATTATTCATCATGACCAATTATATTTTGTGCAATCTCTCCAAATCTCACAAAGTGTTTTCTCACCTGTAATTCTGCAATGAAACACAAGATCTGTGAGAAAACAAACGTGTTTTGCGAGGATGCTTACACGTGCTTCCTCCAGACCATGAGTTGCCATGCATGTACTGTATATGTATTTCACAATGGCTGGGTGTCCATATTCATCGTGTTGCTCCTTCACCTCATTTTACATACAGCACAGCCTGCTGCCGTGACAACTGTGGCCATGGAGACTTGTGGAGTATCCGAGGAGAAGGCTCTCAACAGGAGAGAGAAAAGACAGAGAGAGGAAAAAGAGAGGAACAGAGGACGGGGGAGCGGTCAAGAGAGGGCAGAGGAGTGCGAGGAGAACAAGGAGGGATATTAAGAGTAAGACAGGAAAGGAGATGACAGAAGGAGGGAGAGAGGAGAGGTTAAGATTGTACGAAAGGATGAGGGGGGAGAATGAGGACAGGATAAGAGAGGGAAGAATTAAAGAGGAGGAGAGAAGAATGGGTGAAATTAGAGCATGAGGAGGAAAAGGAGAGCAGTATAATAAGAGGAGGGATCAAGAGGAGAGATGAGTGAATCGGGGGGAAGTGAAAGAGAGAAGAGATGAATGTTTTTACCTTTTTCTCTCATCCTCTGTTTAGATGATACCTGCTGCTTATCTCTTATTAACATGTTTAAACTCAACTGATAATTGGCGTAATGCTGTTTTCAGCTGCTTTGAACAACAACAGCAATGTGTGTGTGTGTGTGTGTGTGTGTGTATCATCACTTAATTGCACACTGATGAAGCCATGTCACTGCACACATGACTATTTACATTTCGTAGCGAGGCAGATCTCTGCTGCCACCGCTGTTGTTGTTCTTAATACCAATTTTGGATTAGTAAGTATAGCTCTTGGTGGTCAGCCAGTACCAATGCTGCTGCTTTGACTGTGTTTGTGGTCATGCTCGCTGTTTTGACATCAGGATTATGAATATCCACGTCCAAAAATAGACGCCGGTTAGAATTGTATGGGCTTGATCGGAAAACCAGCAGAGGAAAGGCAAAGGGGCCAAACCCAGCTGCTGAACCATCGATACACGCTGTCTGAACTGATGCTGCCACAGAGGCAGAGGAGATAGACGGGATCAGTGCAGTGTGGTCATCAGAATATATCATTTGTGAAAATGAAGCTCCACAGCTGTCAGATAGTTTCCTGATTTGCATTTTTTGTTATTTACTTTCAGTAGTTAAAAAATCTGCACTTGTTTTCTTTGGCATTCGGATGAATAACCAAGTAAGTAGGCTATGACTGTTACTTGTATATAGATGTTAACCCTTTGAAACCTGAGCGAACTGGCATGGTTTTTATTTAAAAAACACGGAAGGAAAGCAATAAGCAACGATAGAAGAAATGACCCCAAACATTAGCAAGATTTAGCAATTAAAGAAATAATTTAGTGTGAATTTGAGCCCTGGGTGATGCAGAATAAACATGCTGATTCCAACGCTGGCATTGTGCTAGTTGGATTAGAGAAACTAGATTTCTAAGATATTTTTATTCATATTTAAGAAGTTTGAAGTTATGGTAAATTTGGTATGGGAAATTCTGCTGACAGACCCTCATGTATTTCTCATTTATCTTCCTTTCCTTAACTTCCTCTTTCTACATGGACCCGACTCACTGCTGCTCAGCAGCTATAATTTCTCTTTGGGTGGCTGTGATATAAGCATGATGACACACTCAAAGGAAAAAAAAATCAGGGCAAAGGGCACTCTTCTTTTCATCTGTGGTGCTCTGCCACATCAAAAACATCAACAGAGTTGCATTTAACAACTTTGAAAATCATTTTGACAGTTGATAGTGAGGTCATGCTATAGCTCTGATCCTCAAGAAGAGTCATGTTGAGTATATGTTAGCTTTCTCTTAATGAAGTGCTTGCGTCCTCCTGCTTTGTAAAAAGATTTTTACATTTATAACATTTTGGAAAAGAGGAAAAGAATAGGATGCCTTCTTAACTGGGGATGTCACAATCTACAAAGGATAAAATGTGCATTTCTGCATATCAAATTATCGCTGTTGCTTTGGCATCAGAGAATTTTTTTTTTCACACGATTCACCCTCCTATAATAAGAAGGAGAATATTTTCACAGCAGTTAACAACCACATATCATCTAAATTTTTTTTTTTCTTGTTTAGTTATTCAAAGACATTTTTACAACCTTTATACAATGAGCAAAGAGGATACTTTGGTTTTTAAGTAGCTTCCCTTTGAGTCTTTGGCCAGTATTAAAAACACATAACCTTTCTTTGACCACATCGTCTGTACAGGTTGAACTTTTCATAGCTCTGATGCGAGTGTCTGTGTAACTCGGGCTCAGAAGGTAATGAAGTAAATAGATTGAATTTGACCCAATGAAATGTAAAATAGACAAAAATGTACAATGTACAAATGTACAAAATATAGCCTACGGTAGTGTAATGTCTCCCTCATGCACACCAAATGGCAAGACTTATCAGCTTAATAATTAGCACGTAGCAATTATAGAGTTCTCTCTGTTCATTACTTATGTCACATCAAACTTGATATCACAGAACAGACCTCTATATCCGGAGATGAGAGAGATGCAGAGATAGAAAGAGAGATGCAGACAGAGGAATGGGGACACCAAAAGTAAAAGAGACACAAGGGAAGCAGACATGCTGTAGAAGAGAGGCGGGAGGATGACAATATAAATCACATCTCAGTGATTACTCCTGTCCTACTGTGTGCTTCGACACAAAGTAGGATTATTGACAGTCTTCCCTCATTCCTTGGTTGCTCCTGTCCTGGATAAATTCTACGGTAACAAGTTAACAGAAGGCTTCATGTAGATTCAGAATCAGACCAAATAAGCACCAATGTCATGTAGTGTTAACAGCTTTGGAAGCTTGTTCTTGGGTGATTTTGTAAAAATTTGCAGGTAGCGGCCAAGTAAGAAGACGATTACTGCCATACTCTAATTTCTTACATTCTGTAATCTGGTGTGTCTTGAAAGTAGTGACAAGTAGTCTGTCCAACCTACCGCTGTAGTAGACCAGTTTTAAGATTATGTCTTTTTTGACATACTGTATTTTACCAAATTATTGTGTTGTGGGACTTCGGATTTTTAAATCTTTAAGCCTTTGAAACTTTTATCCCATTCCCACTAAAATAAATGTGTGCACACAGGTTTTTTAATCACAGGTAAACTCTGAATATTAGCGATTGGCTATATTCCCACTGCAGATGATGTCACATTTTCTTTTCTGCTTCATGGTTAAACAACTCTCTCAAAGCTTTTGATGGATGCAATGGATTACTGTGTAATTGACACAAAGGTTCCATTCATTTTTTAAACATGCGAAACATGCGCATGAAAAATAAAGCCTTGGTTTGCAAAGGCCTTAAGATGCAGAGACAGGGAGAGATGGACAGCTGAGCAAAGGAGACCTGAGTTATTTGTTAACATGGTGTCCTCTATGCATGTGTGTGTAATGATAATCCTGTTGTATTCTTTTTAACTTAGCATTTTCAGAGAAGTTTAAAATACATTATTAATTTAGATGTGTGTAAAAGGGCTTTAGCATCATTTCCTGACACGGTGGCCTCGTAGAAAACAGATGCTGTAGATGTAAGGAAAACACTCCATTAGTCTTCTTGTAAGAGTAAGAAGTGCACTAATAGTGTAGATACTGGCGGCTCTTTTGTTCAGCCTGTGGTCGTGTTCTGGAGCAATCAGCATGAACATCCTCAGCCTCTCTGGCCCTCATTAATCTTATTAAGACCAATGGGAACACAGGCTAATAGGAGCTGATTAGTCTGCTTCTGGCCGCCTGGCTGATTCACCTCCATGCACCCGTTCACATGCACATGGCCTCACACACACTAGCACACTGACAGAATCACACTGACACACTCTCACACCCTCTCAAACGAGAACACACCGATATCCAAAAAAATATACTCATACATAAACACTTGGAGGGTTTCTCTGAGAAAGTTGGTTAGCAGATACAGAAGGCAAGTCTCAGAGGCAACACAACAACTCGAAAGGTGTTGAGGTGAAAATAGAGACCTAGCTGGCAAACATCAAACTTCCGATTGTAACTCAGTGCTTGACCATCAGAGCTGCTTCTTTGCTCCTGTGTGCCAAGTTGCGACTCACAATGCACTCTGATTATGATATATTGAGTAGGGCTGCAGCTATAGATTATTTTAGTAATCGAGTATTCTACAGATTATTCCCTTTATTAAGCATGTAATCGGTTAAGAAATAAGAAACTTCTGAATTGTTAAAGTGCAATAGTAAAGATATAAAAGAGAAAATAAAATAGGTTGTGTGTGTGTGTGTGAGAGAGAGACAGTATGGTAATGATAGCATGCTTTTGTATTGTAAGTACACAGTGTTGTCTTGATCTTGTTAGATCTTGTGTTGGGTCCGCTCTCTGTGGGCTGGATGCATAGATGGCTTGCTTTCTGTGAAGATGCAGAAGCACTGACGTTGTGCTATTCTATTTCACAAGAGACATAAGCACTTTTTTATATAGAGATTATGCAGGAGGGTCGCTACAAAGTCTCTTCTGTACGAGGCCTTTGCATTTTTGCACCTCAGTGTGTGATTTAGCATGCTAGCACTGTGGCAGCAACTATGCAAGCAATTTATGAGCCGGGCAGTGCTTTCTAAACAATAACCATGGCATAATATGGCAATAACAATCATTCACCATCTCTGATGGTTAATGCCCTTTGCTCGCAGGGTAAGAAGCTCCTGGATGTCATTGTATTCCCAGAAAGCACAGATTCAGGCTGCTGTTTTTCTTCTTTGAGTTAGCTGCTAACTGCTGCTGGCTGCTTTTTAAATCTACTGCAGTGGGTTGCATATGCATAACATGCCATCAAAATGTCACACCATCACCGCCCATAGTGCCACCGGTCCCTTTTACATTGACCTTGATTCACTGCTGTTACTACCTCCATTGCCGGCTTAAAGGCACAACAACTCTGCAGCTTTTTCATGATTTAAAGGTTTTATAATATGCTAACAGTATGTGTTGTGAAAAGCAGGGTGACACACTCAAGAGTAGTTTACGATAAAAAAACGAATAAATAGAATATGAATTTAAAAAAATGTACAAACAAACAAATGATAAAATTCAGAAATCAAGAATATGTGTGTAATTACAATTCAAAAGTGAATATTTCCCAACATGTAGGTATATAAAATGCATGCACTAAATTGCAAATATGCAATTTGCTAGATAAGGCTGAGGATATACAAAGGTCAGAGGTCAGAGGTCAACATCCCAGTGACCTGAGGAAAGCAGCTTTTTTATCTCTGTTGGACTATAGAGAATTTTTCCTGAGTGCAGAAGCTGGTATAATCTATTGCTGAGTTGGTGAGGATCTTACATAATCCTACTTGCTCGATTGTCATCTTCTGGTCCTGCAGAGTTTGGAGAGTAGATCTTTGTGCTGAAGACATGGAGCCCTGTATTCTGTTTGTCTTTACTATTAGTTCCTTTAAGGTGCTGCAGGCTTTACTCATGGAATCTAGTTCATAAGGTCTCTGGTCATTTTTCATATTTGTTATCCATTGCAACTTGTTTGCTGATAAGTTTGGTTGAATATAAAAAAAAAAAGTTAAAAAAGTTTTTTATCAAGCAAATTCCTGTTTACATCATGTGACTGAGGCTGACATCATCGCCGAGACAAAGCATTATGGGATGCTACAGTTCCTGTTTGGTGGAGCGGGGAATGACCAGGGTTAGACTGAACACACACACACACACACACACAGAGCCACATGGCATTGAGTGTTATGTCAGCTTGTGTTATCATCAATGAGGGTAGTGACATCGAGTGACTCTGCATCTGCTGTGTGTTTGCATGTGTGTGTTTGTGTCTGTGTGTGTGTGTGTGTGATGCTCCCAGCTGATCCATTAGGCAGGTCAGGCATGATAGTGGTGCCAGGCCAGCCCTTTTCTCTGATCAATTTAAACACACGCGCGCGCACACACACACACACACACACACACATACACACACACACACACACACACACACACACACACACACACGCACACATGCACCAGAATGTACACTGTTACTTTCAACAGTGGGCATGAACGATCAGATGGAAGAAAATGTCAGTAAAGTAGCTAGCCATCTTTAGAAAGTCACAAGACCTGTGAGTTCCAGGTAGTGAAGACAGGGTGGGCGATTATAAAAAAAGGTATCACACCACCTGTTTCATGTGTTGGTTGTCGATAAAAGCCAAAATCATTATTAAAATTATTTTCGTTATTGAGATCACAGTTATTTAACACTTGTCGATTTTAGAAACATCATACATTTTTTGAACTTTTTTTTAACAGTGTATTTTTTTGAACATACATGATGTGTTTCCGAAGGGACTTTAATTATATCTATCTGTCTAACCCTGCCCCTGTCAACTCCTGTCACTCATTCTGACTCTCTCGCTCTGTCTGAATATCTCGGCCATGCCAAAATATTTGCAGCCTCAGGTAACTGGGTGGATTTATGTCACTTACATGTGACTCTAAGTGGGTTGCATACTGTGAAAAATTATTGTTTATGGTTGCTGTTGAAAGTATGTGGTAAAATCTACAGCACTAACAGCAATAACACACATAACTTGTCATTGACATACAATAACAAAAACAACAGCAAAAAACACACGCTTCGAAGTTGATTTTGAATTCTTGGTGTCAGCTCTGCCCAGATTCAGCCTGTTGAATAATGTTTTTGATTTACTTTGGATAAATTGGGCCAGACAGGAGGCACATTGCCTGCGGTTGGTTCTTCATTTCATCCATGACAACACTGCCCTGCTGTTCCCTGCATTTTAAGTTTGTACTGCTCTCATATACTTGTGTGCATGTTTTTCAGTGGATGTAGGTTCAGTTAAGGAGAACATACTCTATGCAGTGGTATGTAAACTTCTGATGTGTGTATATATATACATATATATATATTGCTATATTGCTGATGCAGATATTTTTCAAATCTGATACAGTGATTCAGATGCGGCCACTGCTGAAAAAAGATGTCTGTAGTCTTTTCATTTATGTGTGTACACATTTGTGAGCCTTTTTAATGCACAACAGCCCTCCTGAGCTGCAGTGATCAAAACACTACACGTTTGTGCTTCCATTCATTCTATATGTGAGAATCCTCACTGACATAACAGACTCTCCTGCTCTAACCATCTCAACTACGTGCCTAACCTTAACACGATCCTAAACTGATGGGAAGAAATTGTGGAGGAAGTGGCATAGTTTTCTCTTCAGCACTACTACAGCACTACGTCTGAGAAAAAGAACAAAATGAATAAGAAGATAACAGTGCACACAGTCTTCATTAATAGACAATGGTTAGAACAATTTGACTTTGTAAACTGCTTCTGAGCCACGTAATGACTTCACGCTTACAACTTACTTGTGCACAATTTAGACCCAGTGAGATTGTTTATAGTGTCTTAACCAGTGTTTGGTTATAAGAGGACCTGTGGAGTGACTGTATCATGTGCTTGTTTGTTAAACTCAAAAGTGTGTTGTGGCTCCAGTAATGAGAATGCAGACAATGAAGTAAAATGTAGTAGGTCAGACTGATCCCAGTGGTTTTATGATATAATAACTCTGTATTGATTTGCAGTTTGTGGTCGCGAACAAAGCTTGTATAATTGTGAAATACGGGAAATCATGCTGCATAATTCATATGAAGGGTTCAGCACTCATCAGCTGCTCATCATCACAACACCAAAAATGTTTTTGAGAAAAAATAAACCTTTCAAATTTGGAAGGAAAAAGGAGCACTGTCATTTCTAACTGGCTCTGATTTAATATGACATATCTAAATAACAATCAACCTTTTTTTTAGGAATAGCTTTACATTTTGGGAAATACTCTGGAGTTCTTGCTGAGAGTTAAAAGAGAAGACACCCTCATGTCTACTCTCAACAGCCAGTTAGCTTAGCTTAGCAGAAAGACTGGAAATTGGTGGAAACAACTAGCTTTACTCTGTCCATAGGTAACAAATCCACGTCCCAACACCCCTAAAGCTCACCAATTATCCTAAAATCCCAATTCAAAATCTTCAGTGTAAAAACCACTATTTGTGGAGTCTCTGATGGTTGCCTTGCATAAGGACCATTAACTTTATTCAGCCAAGAAAGAGACAGAGTCACTGTGCTGTCACACTAACAACAATCAATGCCATCTGGCAGTTCATTTCCATTGCAGAAATATGTCAAATCTGCAAACTTGTTGATTTCTGTTGTAGTTTTCAGCCAAAACTGTAATGTTAAAGTATAGTTAAAGATGGTGGTTCGGCCTGTCTGCCGTTTCTGTTGTACTTATTTTATGAATTACTTTTTTGCTTTGCGTCTTTGATAGACCAAATCTACTGGCAGGAAAGCTAAGCAATGTGCTGCTGTGGACAAGGACCACAGCAAAAATGTAGGCTATTTTAACCACCTAAAAAAACAATATTGGTGCAAGTGTACACTATGATTGAATATTTGCTCTACTTGACCTAGATAAATAATTCATTAAGGCAGCAGAAGCAACTCCAGTGTTCAATTAAGAAATAGGCCTAACAAACAAGGAGACATCGTATTAAGTCAATCTAATTATGGCATGAGGAGAAAAAGTTGTCAGCTGTTTGCTAACACATCAAAGCTAATTACATTGTTTTGTGTTTTGTGTTACTTCTTTATTATATATTTGTGAGGAGTAAGTGTTTCTTTTTCTATTTAGACTTTATAGACTGCTATAGACACTGATTTTAACACTTTATCACATTGCATTGTTGTCCAAGCAGTGCTTTTGTGAATTTATGCTGTAACCTGTTTTTAAATGCCACATACAAATATACTAAGCCTTGTATTGTAGTATCCATGGAAGAGTTTAACACTAATTCTGAATCAGATAGACAAAATCACATTCAGATAGTTAATTAGGTGGTCATGTGTGGTGGGAGTGCACAGAAAATGAACTTGTTAGTATAACTGCAAAGATTCACACAACATAATGTGGCGCTTGCTGAGAACAGCCAAATCGCCACTGCTGCTACCAGTCTATCTTACTGAAGATCACAGTAATACATTCTCACCATTCTTACCATTTTACAGCTGACTGTATAATACAGTAACCACACAAACAACTGCAATATAATGCAATCTGATTCACTAACCACCAATAAAACTGAGCCTATAAAAGCAAACAGGAATCTGATGTTTTTACCCCCTTTAGCCATAACTCTGCCTCTATATTTACAGCCTGAAAGATAGATTTGAGTTCATTAAGGGTTCACAAACAGATTTTCAGTGAGCTAATGTACGATAAACAACTCTTTTTTTAGACCTTTTATTTCTTTGTGTGTCCCTAAACCATCCATAAAACAGATGGTCCTTCTTTCTGTCTGTCTCATCTTCATCTGTCCATCTTTTGTTTTTCTCCATATATCTCGTTTTTACTCTCATATCCTTCTTTTGCTTTGCTCCTTCTCTGTTTTTTGTGGTTTCATAATCTGCACCTCATCCTTCACCCTTCTTTTTCTACTCTACTCTTTTTTTAGGCTATGATTGGATCCTCCATCAAATGTTTCATTGAAGTCAGTGGTGGATGCAGTATTCAGTATTCTTTACATAAGTAAAAGTAGGCTACTAATACCACACTTTAGCAAAATAGTCGGCAATTACTGGCTTATTGATTAATCAACAAATTGTTTCAGCTTTACCTGTGTAAACTGTTTGGTAATTTAATTTATAACAAAACATCATATATTACAAACTCTTTTTTTGTTTTTTCTGCAAAAATCCTAATTTGTAAATTAACTAAAGATCAAAATGCATAAATATTAATGTAGTGAAATAAAAAGTATAGTATTTTCCTCTGAAATGTAGTGGACTAACAGTATAAAGTGGCATGGAAAGAAAATACTCAGGTAAAGTACAAGTACCTTATTTCTTCTTCTTAATTTCTACTTAAGTATAGTACTTGTTGTACAGGTTGGCCAGATACATACAGATCAATCAGTGAAATTTACCATGACTCCATCATGACAAACTAGACATTTCTTTATTCTGTAACTTTGTTTTACAGTTTTGGAAATGTTTCCAGAACAGCTGTCATGTTTTTTTTTAGATGAAACAGGGTTAAAAAAGTAGACTCAAAAGTTACATTCAGTAAGACTCATTCGTCCAGTAGGAGCCATTCATGTTGATGTCTGAGTGCAGGAAAGACCTGTCATTTATCGTACAGCTCTATCTCAAAAGTGGTGATTGTGGTTTAGCTTGGCTAAAAGGGCGATCAATAAAGCTATGATGATAGAGAGGATGAGGATAAATCTCTTCATATTACCAGCACAACTCGGAGTGTTTTTAACCAGAATCATACAGTTATTGATTTCTCCTGACTGAAAACAGTCTCTGCAAATCCAAAAACATCACAGTAGGACATTTTGTTTGTCCTCTGTACAGAGACTGTGAGCTCTCTTGGCTTCAGCAACCAAAATTTCTTGTCCAGCTCCCAAAAGAGAGGATTTGGGAGCTTACAGGACACACTGCTCCTCCTTAAATCAATTAAGCTGCTTCGTTTTCTCTGCGCTTTGTGTGCCTGGGTTTGTGTTGTGCTGTGGTTAGTAAAGGCATCTTAAAGCCACAGAGGGGGAAAGTTAAAAGGAAAGAAGGACAAATGCTCTTAAAACTCCAGCCAGCGGCAATTACCAAGAAAAACATGGAATTGTAGTGTTCAAGGAATTTTATATATCCCTTTATGGGGAACTTTGGGCAGTGTGGGTGGAACCTATTTGGAGCAGTGGTTTTGTGATGTTTTTATTTTTTAAATAACCACCAACAAACATCAGAAGAATTTAAAGACATACTTTGCAGGATTTTACTAAAAATCAATGTATAGACTTATACAAAAGTAATCCTTCTCAGTCATCACTTATGACCCAGAGTGTATTCTCCTGCAGAGACTCTCACCTCTGACTGTATGTTCTTATATTCTTATTTTCTGTGTTCACAACACTTATGGGTGTGTACCCCCGCAGTGCTCAGGTGAGGTCTGGGCTTTATTAGAAGGTAGTGAAGAAGGTAGTGACCAGGTGCCAGACCGTAAGCAGCAGACATCACAAAGACACAGTGGGAGACAGCACTATAAATGTGTTTATATATGTGTATATAGTGTATATCACTTCAGTTATATGAAATTAAGATTGCATCCGTCACCTTTTAAATTTTTTTTAATTTAATTTATTTATTCTGTGTTTTATAGACTTTCTTTTAATCCCCCTCTTTTTTCCCCTTCTTGTTGATTCAATTGCAATGCACTATTACTATTATTATACTTTGTGTGCATGTCTATATGTGTATAGAGGTTTGTTTGTTTTGTGCAATATTATTGAAAAACAATAAATAAAAAGAAAAAACTTTAATATAGAGAGCCAAAATGCCAAAGGAGAATGAGTCTGGCACTGGCTTTTATTTTCACTTTTACCAGCATATATGTTTACAAATAGTTACTGACAAGCCTACAAAGTAAATTTTCTTCAGATCCTGACTACTTGAAAAAAAAAGAACTATTTTAAATTGTTAAACAAAAAAAACCCAAAACAAAACAAAAAAAAAAAATACTGGAACTGTATCCTCATAGTCAAACCAAATGTTAACTTTAAGGGTATTGAACACATGTTGACTTACTTTTAATGTGTGCTGTTCAGATTTGAGGGCTTTAATAGATTTAAAATGTTTTTTTTTTCAATGTTCAAGTCAAAGGACTGAACAGCATTTTTTCGAGCGCATCAGTGTAAACACCTTTTTATCCCACCGGGTATGCGCTACTGCAGGCGGTTGTCTTGAGTATTCCAACTTCAAGTCTGTCTCTGCCCACACATGAAACAAGCCCGATTTCCATGGCAACGTTTTTCCTGTCACAGCTGTATTACAAGCACGGCAGGAGTTTACCACAATGCTCAAGTGTGGTGGTCTTCATAAGGCTTGGACACAAGAAACAAGGACAGTTGGAACTTAAGATGAAATGGTATAAAATTTTCATATCATTATTATAGTGACCGAAATTATTATGGTTCTCAGTATCAATGCGATATTTTTAGGATCTGCTGAACATCTTTTTCAGGATATGCTACACACACACTGAAATCATTTCAACAAATTTCATTTACAAACCACAAATAAAAGAAGCAATACTATGTACTTTTTGACTGCATAAACATTAAAATGATAACCAGTGCCTTAAGGTGCATGAACAGAAAAGATGAAAGCCTATGCCTATGAGAGACTGTTGCACAATACATGACTTCTAACATTCTTCATTCTTCATTCCTCTAACATTCCACATTCTCAAAAACAAACAAACAAGCAAACAAAAATCTCATGTCCTCTATAATTTGGACATTGGTAATGTTTCTGCTGAGCTGCTGGCTGGATATTTGAATCAGTTTAAATGAGAGCATGAGAGGAGAGGGGAGGAGTAGTTTGACTGGGGACCAGGAGCTTGAGCAGGTGCTATTTTCACATGGTTCTAGTACATGCCGTTTCTCCTTTGTTCTGTTTTTTGTTTTTTTTTTAATTTAACTTTAGCTTTTGGACTGTAAAAGGTGGAGCCTTAACTACACCCCTGATTTATCATTTTGGGAAACAGTTTACATGAAACTAATCCAAAGACAACAGTATGGACATTGTGTTTCCCAGGCTTCTCCCCAGCTGTAACAGAACAAAGTGTTGTTTAGAGAAGAGGGTTGACAGGGTTCGGGCGCCTCTTGTCATCTCTGTCTTTACAGCTCCTGGTCAACACTCAGCCCCACACTAAGTCTGTTGCACAGCGCCACGTGTTACTCTAACACTCTTACACTCACTTACTATCCAGGAATCCACTGAGGATGTGATAAATATAAGGGGTTTAATATATATTATATAACATGATGGCCATGAGTATTAAAGTTACCATGATGAGGTCTGTAATAGGGCAGAGGGTCAAGACTAGTACTTGCCTATTAAATCCACTCTCCTCTGAGGGAGGAGGGGAGTTACATGAGCACAAAACTAAACTGTTGGCACTAAGTTCAAAATAGGTTTCAGATGCCTCCATCGTTTGCTGACTTATAGAGAAATAGCAGGATTGGAACTGTCCTATGGTAAACCAATACTTGGAAACTGGAAACTATAGGATATCTAAAAAAAAAAAAAAGAACCAAAGAAAGAACACTTGAGCTGAGTTCTTCTTTTTACATGTCTCTTACTTATTCAGTCTCTCTTTCAAACCCGGTGCAGATGTATTTGGATCTGTGTTTCAGTGCTGCTACAGTGCTGGACAGTAATTAATGATGATGCATCATTGCATCTCAGTGGTTAAGGAGCTGAAATTGGCACATTCACCTGGGTGTTGTGTTCCCATCAATGCTGATCGGAGCCGGAGGCAATGAAAAACCCATGTGTCTACTGCAGAGTCATTTGACCCGGGTGTGAATGCTGATTGTACGCATTCTTATTTCATTAAAAAGCCTGATGTTAGCGGGTGTTTGTGGGTTTGTTTGTGCAGTGGGGATGAGGCTTAACTACCAGAGGCTTAAGTACCAGCACATAGTATGTAAAAATATAAATATAAAATAGAAATACAGTAATAACAAAAGCAATTACAACTTGTATGTGATTATTCAAAAATTATAAATATGTATAATGTGCTGAGAGTGTAAAGTATGTTAAAATGCAAAACTACACAATGTATAAAACCAGTATGTGAAATTAGAAATATAAAATATGCATGTATAACATGAAATGTGTGTAAATTAAACTCAATTTGATCGACAGATCTTTAAACTTTAACGCAGCCCTTCAGTATATCTTAAACAGAGAGAATAAGTTAAAAGATAAAGTTAGAAACAACCAAGGCTTCAGGAGCGTTTTAGAAAAATTTAACAATTGAAACTATTCAACGATCAGCTGCAAAAATGTAGTAATTTTCGATATTCCTTATTATTATTATTTTTTTTTGTTGATTTTGTTTTTGAACATCTGGCAGTTTTTTAAACTATTCATTTAATTGCTTACTCTCCCATATGCATTGTTTCTATTGTGTGTGTGTGTATGTGTGTGTTGGTTCACTGTGTAAGATCATGTGACCGCTCTATTTGTTATCTCCATTGTCCTGCAGTAATCTCCATTCTTCAGACACAGCTTTGTTGATTATCAGTCTTACGCCCGTCTGCGTCAGAACCTGAATGCAGTTGACTGAGCTTCACACACACACACACACACACACACACACACACACACACACAGACACACAGACACCCAGACACACAGACACACACACACATACTCGGTCTTTGTCAGCTGTTCACTGAGCAGAGGAGCGGACATCTCAGACCTATGTAAACAGCAGCAGGATGGAACAAGAATGTTGAATCGGATGGAGGCAGGTGTGTGTTCATGTGTGCCTCGGAGGCTCTTATCAGTGTTTAACAGCATTGAGCCGTGGCGCTTGTTGACCTTAACAGGTCATCACCCGGCTACTGGAATGGCACCCCTCTCAGCTTACGCCAGTTAACAATTAGGAGTCAGACAAAGACATGGCCATTGTAGAAAAATCAATATTTACACGACAGTTTAGTTGTTTCATCCGAAGCATCTGGGCTGTTCTGCAGTATGAAAGCACCATAGCAGTGATTTTGCATATTTTGGCACATTCACTGAGATTAAGGAATATTTTACATTACTGATGAATACTTTGCAAACCATGCTGAAATGTTTTAGAATTTGTGAATGTGTCTTTCCTACCTCAAAGGAAGGTATGTATAGTAGGAAAATCAAATAGAAGACTCTTGCTTGAATTTGGTAATCCATCACAGCGAGTTATAATTTCAATTATGATAGTTTTTGAATGTTGTAAAGATCTACAATGAATGAAATGACTTGTGACGCATCTCGGAAAAGTCCATAGTCCTTCTCATGAGACATTCATGCCTGATGTTGATCTGTTTTCTGACACAGCCAGTCAGAGTTAATTTGCCATACCTTTTTACTCCTCGCAGTAGCATGCGTCAGTGCCATTGACTTCACAATTGTAGCAATCCTTTCTACTTTACACAAGCTTTTGTGATATTATCTTAAAAGTGTTCTGCTTGAGCCAAATACAGCCTGCAGATTTTCTGTGGTTTAATGGGTCCAGTGAGTTCTTTTCTTTTCTCTTGGGCACTGATTATCAAATAATATTTGTGGGTTTTTTATTAGTAAAAGTGGAATCACACAGTTGACATACATCTTTTAGGCCTATTATTTTTTATGGCATTTTTTAGCCATTTTATTTTACTTTTTTAATTTTAACATTTATTTTACCATAAAAAAACTCTTGAGAACTAAAGTCTCTTTTTCTAGAGTGTCTTGGCCAAGACAGGCAGCAACATAAGTTACAGACAGACATAGAACAAAAATAATCAAAATATACAGCTTCAAAACAAACAATATAAAAAACAAAAAGAACCCAAAATAAGTAACAACAAGGAAGGACGTACACGTAAAAGGTATGTTAATATATACCATAAGTGAACCTTGATGACAGTGCTTGCCTCCCCAATTGCAAATGTTCCACCAAAAATGTAAAAAGGTAACCAACACTGCCATCTCTAGAGAGATGGCACTAACATGGTTGTCAATTATTTACCTTTACAAACACTGCAATAATCTGCTGCTGGTTTTTTGGAGGTTCCTAGCAACAGCCAAAAGAAAATTGGGGATGCAGTCTTTGTTAATAACGCCCCAAAGCTCCGAAACACCACTTATGGGTATCAGACAAGCCAGCTCACCAGATATTTTTTAAAAGAAAGCTAAAAACTCATCCCTTTGCGCTAGCCTTTACCTAGCTCTGATTTTCTAAATAAAATGTTAATGTTCAGGACTCTGTGCTTATAATACCCTTATTGTGAACAATGTTGTGCTGTATGTCTTGTATGAGAGGTTCTGTATAGATATAGTTTATTTCTATTTTTATCATTAGAAATGTTTGCACACTTGATGCTGATTGTAATGGATTACACAACTCAAGCAAGTTAAAAGTCAGAATGATCTTTAAATAAATCAAATCCAGTGGCTGACTGAAAAGAAAATGCATTCTGAAAGTTTAACTTTTTCTCCAGGCAATGATAAATAGTCAGTATTTGAATTAAATATGTGGTAATACATGTGGTTATTAGGCTAAAACTTGCAAAAACAAACTGAAGCTGAAGTGTTTTAACAATGGCTGCTGTTTAATTACACATCCTAACTGTGGCTGAGTCCCCATTGCCAGGAGCGTCTATAATCCCTGTGTGAAACTGTCTGTCTGGTTGGCTTGCTGCCTTTCAGGAGTGTGTGTACTACTGCAGGTCTCTTGCCTGAGTGTGTGGGTGTGAAGTCTGAGTGTGCGTGTAACTGTTGTCGTCAGTGTCTTTCAGTGGGCATGAATGTGTCTGTGTGAGTCTTTGTGCGCGCTGTCCATGTGGACCTTCTGTGTTTGTGTCCTTTAAATCAACAAGAGGAGTGCTTAGCTTAATGGGCCTTAAAATCTGCCGACTCACTAACCTTTCGCATTGAGGGAGACGAAGAGAGAGAGACATGCACAGAGAGAAAGAGAGCGAGTGTGTGTGTGGGAGAGACAGAGAGAGAAAGGGAGAGAAAAATGGTACGTAGGAGAGTGAAAGGTGTTTCTGTGAGAGAGAAAGAAATTGGAGGTGAGAAAGTGGAATAATGTGTAAGCTCAATAAATAGATGTGTGTGGAAATGTCCAAATTCAGGGATCTGTTTCCGTTGCCAGACACAGTGTTGCCATGGAAACATGCTGATGATGCAGCAGGATATACAGTATGACTGAAGAGCTTTTTCATTGCTTGGATGACGTTTGGGTTTGGCCTTGAAATTTATCTTTTAGCGACATGTTCATTCTCCAAAGTGTTCATTGCTTTGGTGTTTCCCTGAGATCATCTGTCAATCAAACAGTAATGGTATCACTGTGACATCTTTTGAGTTTCTTTGTCCACTCATCCAGTGTGACCATCACTGCTCATGCTATGAGCCCAGTTCAATTTATTCCAAACTAGGAGTGTAAAATGCATCACTTGCTGTGCTGTGTTTATAAGGAGGGTTGCTGCCGGTATGCATCATAAAATGGTCCAAGGCAGGAGGGCTATAATTTCATACCGGTCTTCTCCACCCACATCCCTCCATAAAAGGCCAGTGTTTGACATGTTTCACAATGCTGCTGCTTGATGAAAACCTGAGCACTCAAAAGATATTTCATGAGTTGTATCTTTGCTTACAAAATGAAGTTCTTGTTTAAGTTTTTTTCTTTGAATACTGCAGTTAGACCATGGATCTTGCTTTGAAAAGGACAATGTACATTTTTAAATAACGAAAAAATCATCACGTATTGTGTTCTTCCAGCATAAGTGAACTCACTTTAAAGGTCAGGTGTGTGGGATTTAGGGGGGACATCTTGGCAGATATAGAACATTATATGATAAGTATGTTTACTTTACCATACGGTAACCTAAAAATAAGAATTGCTGTGTTTTTGTGACCTTAGAATAAGCTATTTATATCTACATAAGGAGCAGGTTCTCATCCACGCAGCCCGCTACATTGCACTGCTATGTTTCTACAGTAGCCCAGAACTGACAAACCAAAAACTGGGTCTAGATAGCAGAATTTGCATTTTCACGTTGACCACCATTAGGTAGCACCCCCTCAGCGATGAGCCTAACAGCATCGGAAAAACATGCTTATTCAATATTTTCACCGGTTTAAATCATCTGGTAAATTTGTTATGGAGAGGAGGACACCTCTGAAGATAAATCGTCCCCTGGTTGGCGTTTGATGACATGCTGAACAGAACAGTTTGTACTACTTTGTAACGTGAAACTGCTTTTTTCTGTGGTTTATTGTCTGTTTGTTTTGGAGAGAAAAGAGGCCTCTGTGCATAATTCATCTCCTAATGAAAACCTCCTGAACAATGAACTCTGAAGGAATTCTAATCAGGAGAAGTTTCAGCTGGTTGCAATCTGCAATCCTTACCACTCGATGGCACTAAACCCCATTAAATCATACACACTGGGCCTGTAAGACGCTCATCATAACTTAAAGTCATGTAAAGTATGCCAATGTATTTAACAACAGAATATGTTAAATTGTGTGTGTGTGTATATATATATATATATATATATATATATATATACTGTGTGTGTGTAAATAAAATCAGTTTTCCTTTTGTGATCACTACTTACTTAAGTTCGTAATGGAATGAACAGCCAACTTGTGGCCTAGTTTTTTATAAATTATTATTATTATTGTTGTTATTATTATTATTAGTAGTAGTAGTATTTTCTATAATACAAAATGGTTTCATATAGATCTTGTTGCTTAATCAGAAACCTGGACCAAACCAGTGTCATATTGAGGCTGCTACTCACAAAATGGGACATGACACAGAAACAGTATACCTACAGCCAGACAGTCACTCCACCCACTCATGAGATTCACATCCCTCCTTACATGTAGATTTCAGATCTCATAAATTCATAATTTATCTTGCTTCTCTGTGGATTCAGCCCTGCATTGCTGCTGCTATTCTTGCTGCATCACTGAGCTTAATTGCACATAAAAAGGGTGTCATGACAAATGCACATAAGCTGATAGACACAAACTCATTTCACCAGACTGCATTGGCTCACAAATGCTTTTTTATTTCCAGTAAAACAGTCAACATGTCATCCAGAAGTAATGTGTACATCAAATCTCAGAGGCTACATTTCTTAACAGTGCCAAACCATGCCTAAGTATTATGTTCAGTTTGGTTTTTTTTGCTACAGAATTGGCATTGAAACTGTGGGTACTGTGGCAAAGCAGAGTGTGATTATAAGTAAGATGTATGTATTCTTAGACAATTTTTAACACTTTGTCAAAGACATGCTCTTATTGTAAGTCAGCAGGAGGCTGTGGATCTGATCAAAGTCAATCCAAAAGATACTTTTCTGCTGGCTTTGACAAAAACAGGAAACTGGTTGCCATGCCAACTGTTGTGGTTACCAGGGAAAATGTTGTCGTTGTGCCTCATACCTGTTTGCCTCGCTACCTCTTATTTTGGCATCCTCATAATGCATATTTAGCCCACAGTGCATTTCTTTGGTAAAGTTTGGGTGAACTTGGATGAATAAACTTTTCTTTTCTTTTCTTTTCTTTTTTTCTCTTTTCTTTTCTCTTCTCTTTCTCCCACCCCCTTCCCAAACTCCACACAGGAAACAGTAGAATATGCCTTCCTGATCATTTTCACTATAGAGACATTTCTGAAGATTATTGCCTACGGCCTGGTCATGCACCAAAACTCCTACGTCAGAAACGGCTGGAACATGCTGGACTTTGTCATCGTCATTGTGGGGTGAGTTCATAGGTAGCACACATAGAAACAGAATCAGAGTAGAATAGACATTGAACTGTGTACTGTTTGCACATGTGTCCCATAACTACTGTGATAACTTTGATTACTTAGATTACTTTTTATAGTTTAGTTTAAAAGATAAACAAACCTACCAATTGATGGCACTAAACCAAACCACCACTTGTATCAATTTATTTGTATGTGAAATTAGTCAGGTTAAATACTACTCTGGCACATTACTGCCTCTCAGGTTTAAAACTGAATTGCACCTATAAAGAAAAAAATAATTTACTGGTTAAACTGACTGGGCAGAGCCAATCATAATGGGGTGGTACCTGGGGTGACCAGTCAGGTAAATAATAATCTAAGATAATAATCTTAGTTAGTTTTGTTGATTACTTTGTTAGTCGACTGTTCCAACAATCACCAGCTCTGGTTTGGCTGAAATAAACCCTTATTCATCAATTTACATGTGAAAAAATGCTTATCTGCTCAAGATTTATCCCTGCAGTCTCTGCCGCTCAGCTGAGAAGTGGTTCTTACTCATTCTTCAGAGGCTGCTGCAATAAGATTAGTTTGCATCATTTTTCAACAAACATGCAATTTATGGCAACAAAAGTAATACAAAAATAACAATTTTGGTAACATTTCAACAGTAACGGATTGCCTATTTCTTAATGCATTGCTTATTGGAAAATGTACCACTCAACTGTTCATTTGGTTGTTATTGCAAAATCTTATCTCTCTAAATTCACGACTTGCTGCAAAACGATTTGTTTAAAAGAAGTTAGCATGTAGGATACAACAGTTGCAGTGGCAATGGTACACATAAAAATGGCTGCCACTCTGACCATCCTGCTACTTTAATTTGAATGGAAATGTCCACTCTAATCTCATTCTATTTCTATGGCACATAACCATGTGTACGTGCATATGCAAAGCATCAAAGGCATAAACACACAGAGACACAGTTAGATTATTTCTTAGATACACTTGAGTTTAAACCAAACACGCTATTGCCTATACAGTCTCTCATGAACTTTGACACAAAATCACACACACATATAAATTGCACCAGCATCTAAACATTTGGCTGTCTGTCATTTGTGTGGCTCACCGGCTTATCATTTTCATCATGTCCAGGAGATAGATGGCTGTAATGTCTCTGCATATGCACACATGGGCACGTCTGCACAAACACATACACACATACACACACAGCCTTGCTCAGAGTGATGTTTTATCAGTAGACCACCTGGCCCCAGTAGGACTTCAATGTAAACTGAGCTGAGGTGTGAAAAACTAAAGGTAAATATGCACAGACATACAGGACGCACACACATAAACCATGAGCATGAGTACACACTTGCACACACAGGTGCATGTAGACAGGAGCAGTACAAAGACGACGCATGGCTGCGTATTTGTTGTTGCTTTCTGTCTCTTGTTTTTCTGTTATTTTCCCTGTTTTATGACGTCTCAATCATTACTCTATTCTCTCTCTTTCTCAACCTCTTCTGCTCCCCTCTTCCCCATCAGGTTGTTCAGTGTCGTTCTGGAGATGATAACCAAAGATGCTGACTCTGGCGGCCAGTCTGGAGGCAAACCTGGGGGGTTTGATGTCAAGGCCCTCCGAGCCTTTCGCGTGCTACGACCCCTTCGCCTTGTCTCTGGAGTTCCTAGTGAGTTAAAACAGAGTTGTTTTTAGGTCTTAAGCAGTTTTGAGCATGTCTCAAGTAAAGACTTGAATCACTTTAACACAGCCTACTCAGGTTGATTTTGGGTGGAGCTATGAACTCCAATGCTACCCTGGATATGAAATGTTTCATGCAACACAAAAACAGTCAAATACATAAACGTGCAATTTTTGATTTCAGTTAAAATTTGAGTAGCAATCATGTTGATCAAAAGTGCTATTTTCTCAATCCTTTAAAGGCGACTTTAAGTCCCCGTAGTAATCAGCTCAAACAATTTCAGGTCTTTCAGGGAGTTATTCCAAAAAGAAGTGGCAGCATATATAAAAGCTTTTTTATTGCTAAGTTCAATGCAAACCCTGAGGACCAACATCAAGAAAATATTGTGAGAGCACAGGCCTCATGGTTTTTGTTTTCACATGTGTACACAGGTAAGAAGTAACCAGCCCAAGCAGAGTTTTATAAAAAAAAAAAAAACAATAAATATCTTGGACGGAATATCTGCGGACGGACAAAGAAGGCCATTTAGCAGTAGCATAAGGGTACAGTGGGGTGCGTGATTTCCACAGCCAGCAATAAATAATAATTCTAATAATAATTGTTCATATTTCAATTTCTTATCACGAACAACATTTTTAATTATATTTCATTCTAAAACACAATATTGAAGTAAAAAAATCCTTTTAAATTAATTAATTAATTTATGTATATCAATAAGGCACCTGTACGTGCAGCGGTTTGATAATGACTAAATACTACCCTCTGAAGGCTGATTTTAAGAAACAGAAGATTCATGTCAACCAGGACTCTAACCTTAGCTGTAAGTGAGTGTGTTTAAAGGTTGGTGATATTATTTATACATAAACTAAAATTGGAGTAGCTCAGTAAAAAAACTGTTGAAAAGATTTCTTTGTGTTGTTGTTTGCATCATTGTAGGTAGTTAGTACCAGTTAATATTAGCAAAGTTTAGCCAATTAATGTTAGCCATTAGCAATAAGACTGGGAGCACCTCTGTCTTTACTTGGTAAAAAAGAAAAAAACTCACATCTTTAAAGGACAAAACTACACTTTTAAAAACATACAAAGACTGCCATTGTAGCTAAAGCTAACACAACTCCTCTCATTTGTGTGCTGAGTGAGTCCAGATCAGTATAATTTTAGTACAGGTGCACTTGTGAGAATGGAGTCCAAACTTTAATTTTCTTCAGTCAGCAACAAATGGGAACAAAAGAATATTTTAATTAATCTGTTTTTGTACACCATTGCTATATTTGCAACAATAAGCTAACGTAGCTAGCGGGGAGGGTTTGTTTTTCTCTTTCACTGTAGCAAACCTCAGTTAGCTGCTAAGTAAGGTTAAGCTGACATAACTTGAATGTTAGTTTGTTTGAACACCGTGGTAAAATTAATAAAGTAGCTAAGTAGTACTAGCCTAGCCTGGTTGTTGTGTATGATCATAATTATTTATGTAGCTTAAAGTTATTTTAATTGTTTGTTCATACAGAAAACAAGTGTTGCATGCATCAGTCTTCATGAAAAACATGCAAGGTTGCTATGTGAGCTTGTACAGTAAAGTACCTAAAAGGTGCTTTGAAGGTCAATTCTTAGTCTGAAGACTGGATGAGTATTGTATGGACATTGTCAATACATACTGTTGTGGATGACAGTTCTTTTCACAGAAGTCTTTTTAACTTGCCATAACAAGATAATGTAACACAAGACTGAATTTGAGAAAACCTACACTGAATGTATTTAATTGATTTTTGCCTTGTACGCAACACTGAAGATTGTTATAACATCAGCCATTTAATCATTTTACCTAAAAAGAAATAGAAATAACATAACATTTCAAATATTTTAATCTGGAAATCTGTTATGCATCTATGATTAGAAATATTACCTTAAATATTTAAAGATAAATTGTGAAAGTCTTCCGCTGCAAAGAAATATCTGCTTAGCCCGTGCTGTTCTGCCCAGTTCCTCTATCACCAGGAGATACTGCCTCCTTCACTATTTCTGTTCAGTTTGTTTTTGACCTTACCTGAAGATACCCTAATGTGTCTGCATTCTTCGAGTTGCCATAGCAATGTATCATCTAGTGGTCTCAGGGAGGAAAGGACCTCCAGGAAAGACAACCTGAGCTGAGACGACATTTTCACTTCTGTTCCAGTTTAACATTTGTCATTGTTAGATGGTATGTGCAGTTTGATTAAGCTGTCATATTTCAGCTTGTTTGCTGTTGCCACAGAGGTGGTTTGTTGGCTTTTGTGCCTATTCAATGATACCACAAGGTTTTGAGAGATAAAGATAATGCCATTACAACAACTGATAGATTTAATTACTTGCATGTGTTTCAATAAGTGTGTATTTGTCCGTTTTCTTTTTTGTGCTTATCAGTTGTTTAAACAATTGTTGAAAATAATCAGTAATACAAATAAAATTGTTAGTTTTAAGTTGCCTCCTATTTCTTATATTTAAATTACTCAGAATTTCTGGACTAAGCTGTTTGATTAATAAAAAAAAGAAACCCAATGCTAATTCTGGTTCTAGTCTAATGTTCTTCTACTCTGGTGTGCACCACACATAGGTTTTATTCACATATGATTTTTATTTAGCATTGGGCATACATTATGTTCTAACCTATAACCTGGTTCTAATTTTCTCAAAGACAGCTTAAAAATTTGGAAAGCTCTGGGTGTACATGAATGTTTCTGTGTGTTCCCTCTAACCTTTGCTTCTGTGTGTGCTTGCAGGTTTACAGGTGGTTTTAAACTCCATTATTAAAGCCATGGTTCCCCTGCTTCACATCGCTCTGCTGGTCCTCTTTGTTATTATCATCTACGCCATCATTGGCCTGGAGCTCTTCATTGGCAAAATGCATGCCACATGCTATATTACACAAACAGGTATGATAGAGCTGAGTCATTTTATTTTGTTTTTAATTGTTGGTATCATTCTGGTATGTCTGATTTTTTTCACCACTGTATCAGCGTTGATGAGTCTAGCCTGGTGAATTTCATCCAATATATTCTACCCCACCACCCACCCCACGCCCCCTTTAAATCCTCTTTCTATTGAGTCCCACATCCAGCCTACAGTATGGCTAGACATATACGTCTCATGTCAGCATAAACACAGGTTTTAATCCCTGAGAATGAATGGACACATGTACCTTGTATGTGAATGGTGGCAAGCTGCTGAAAACAGAACAGAACAACAGATGGTGGATTAAGTCCAGTGATTAAATGACTAATATCTGGCTATTATGTAAACAGGCTTGACCTTTACTCCAGCATTGATTCAAATGTGGTAGAATTATTCAAGAAATAAAGATAAATTGACTGAAGCATGAACACACTATAATACAGGCAAACATGTATTAAACCACAGTCATATTCTAAAATGGCTGACGGACAAGAGCTGAAATCACAGAGATTGGTTGGCTGTTTCTTTCACACACCTTTCACCTAATCTCCCCCGCTTTCTCCTTTCTCCCTTTGATCTGTTTGTTTGTGGACGTCAGGAGAGGCATTGTAGACTTAAGTTGAGAGTTCATGACGGAGTGAGATGGAAGCTCCCTTTAATCCCTGCTCGCCCGGGTCTGCTCTGTTTGCCCAGAGAAAGGCACTTAACTGTAGCTTGTGATCTTTGTGTGTGTGTGGATGGAGGGGGCATATGTCTACTACAGAACAAGGATAGATGTGTGTATTTGTAAATGTGTGCGTGCGCACGTTGTGGATATTTTAAGAAGTAGGGAATGTTTAACATGTTGTGGGCTCATTGATTATGCATATATACAGTATGTGTGTGCATTGTTTTCTGCAGTTATTATGTAATTATCTCATGATGACAGAACATCCAGTAATGAAATGTAACCCAGAGGACTGTGTGAAGGGATATATGGACAGCTGATCTCTTTGTGCTCAGTGATCAGCTTAAATAACTGTGTATGATTATCTCCTTATAGAGTAATTATGAAAATGATGATAATCATAATTACCACTCTTCAAATCAAAGGAAAATGCTGTTACAGGACATAAGAACAAAGGAGCAGGAGAAAAGAAGAGACAAAAGATAAATTATGACAAAAGAATAGTATTGTTAGGATACAGGAATTTCAGACTTTGATACAATAATTTAAGGAAATATATTAATATATGAATATATTTAATACCATGGGGAAAAAAAACTGACATTGAGGGCATAACATTCTTTTTTTTTAAAATAAGGTGTGGTTAGTAGCAGAAGTCAGTAGAATTACTTCAGTAAACCCTTATAATAAGCTTGTACTTATTGAAACTGGAAATATTTAGAATTGTAATGTATTGGTAAATTGATATTTTTGACACTAGAATACGCAATAATACAAAAGAATAAAATATTAGTGTAATAGAATGACAATGTTTGGCATAATCAGTTAAAGGAGATGAAAAAACTGTTTGAGTAAGAGTGTTACAATGGCAGCGCTGCACTGTAAGTAGCAAAAGGATGCTGGTAAGACAGGATTTCATTTAAAGGGTTTGAGGTGAGATTTAAGAACACAGAGGTGTCATTTATTTTTCATTTCAAACTGAAAGCAGTTAGTTACAATGCAGATGCATCAGTGCAGGCGGCTCATGAGGTGTTTAAAAGATGCCTTTTAACATCAGGCAAGGGACTACTGATGAAAAATGGCTCCCCATCTGGCTCGTGTGCATTTACTTTTGCTTAAATGTGGATTTATGTACACATCACTTTTTTTAATGAATCGATTACAAACCTTGGAGATATTAGCGTCAATGTTTTTAAGTCAGTTTAAACTTTTTGTAGTTTTTATTATACATCAGTAGAAATACTTTGGATGAGTTGAGTCATTTGTCTAATCCTGTGTCCACCAGGTGCCCTGGCGGAAGAAGAGCCCACACCGTGTGCGGTATCGGGGCACGGTCGTCATTGCCTGCTTAATGGTACCATGTGCAAAGAGGGCTGGCAAGGCCCCAACAACGGCATCACCAACTTTGACAATTTTTTGTTTGCCATGCTCACTGTGTTCCAGTGCATCACCATGGAGGGCTGGACTGACGTTCTCTACTGGGTAATCTAACACTGCATCAAAATTAGATTCATGAAGGCCAATGGGTCTCAATATTTTTGGTTTATTAATCCATCCTTTGATATTTTTGATTTGGACAGAAGCTTATAAAATACTGTGTTACTCCCAGTATTTTTTAAAATATACTGATGACATGCTGGGTGTTTTTTAACATTACATATAAAAACAAGGTGACATGTTTAGATTATTTGTCGTGATTACCCCCATTTGCTAGAGAGCACATTAATTTTTTTCTTTTTTTAGGTTATGTAATTGTCATATCTTAAATATCACATCATATCTTAAAAGTCATATCTTACCTCAAGAAACACTCATTTAATGGACAAGATGAATAAGATGATACACAAAAGTTTTGTTTTACTGAAAATCTGCAGAAACATAATCATTTAGGCCCTTAATGTACAAAATCTCAAAGGACATTCTGTTTCAGTCCGCTCCAAATTCAAGCTTCAAGATTTTTTTTAATTACAAGGAAGTCCTTATTGAGAGCTGTAGCCTGAGTCTGAACCATCACCCTTCTTTTAGTTGATAACAAGTATTTTAAAACTGAAAGAGCCAGTCTCACTTCAAAACCCTCAGCCTCTCATTCGCAAAAAATCACCAACAGCTTTTAATTAGCCGAACACTCAGCGTCAACGCTCAACTCAGAGTGAGTTTTCATCACAATCCACCCACATCTTTTTTTTTTTGATGAGACCCTCATCTATGAAATAATGAACCTCTCTCCCTCTGTCCCTGTCATCCTTTCTCTCTCGCTCAGACTCTTTACTTCTCTTATGCATGTATGTGTTACCATGGCAATCCCATGCTAATACTTGTGTTTAAGCAGTGAAGGAAGGAGACTTGATAAACATCAAAGAAGGATAGATAGATTGACAGATAGAAAGATGGATAGATTAAATCTGACCTCTGACCTTTTACACAGATATTGCAACAGGGTGGGCGGCTGTGTATGGTGCTGTGGCTGAAGGCAGAGTTGTCTCTGCTATTTCGGCTTGTCGGGAGTTTTTTTCAGAGGGAATATTGGTGTTTAAGTAGAAGTGAATGGGGCGAAGAAAAGTTGTGTGTTGAGCATGAAGTTGTTTTTTGGACAGTGTAAAAAGCCAGTTTGTGGTTATAAATGGACACACTTCAGCTATCAACTCCCAGTGTCTCATTGATAAATGCTCTATTAAAAGGCACTTTAGCTCTGTAGTGTGGTCGTTTGCCACATCCCCATTACTAATAGGTATCCACTAATGTCTCCTCTACTCATTACGATCCCTGTTGTCTCTCACATGGTGCCCTCTAGTGGCCACAGTTTCTGCTCCAGTTTTAATTGAAGCTCTCTGAAGTTATCTTTCCCTCTGAGGGACTTTATGGTTGTTGAACTGCCTCCAGTCACTTACTTTTTAATGAAATTCCAGTACTGGGGTAGTGACACAACATAGGCTTTTACTCTAAAAAGTAGTTTAGTCAGTTTAGTTTAGTTGATTACACATATGCAAAACAACAACAACAAAACAAATTAGCATATAATTAAACAACATAAAATATTAGTAGCAGCAATTTATTTTGGGTTTGTTGACAAAAAATGCACATAACAAAGAATAAATTACAAACATGGATGAAATTAAAAGAAAAAAAATAAAGAAAAACAAAATATATATAGACAAAAGGTGCGGGCTGAAGCTTAAGCTTATTATACCAACATCTTTAATAAGCATGTTTTCATATGAGTAAACAAAAAAAAGAGCAACAATTTTAACATTTCTAGACATTTCTTACACAATATTAATCATACCTTAGGTATTGGGGATTTATTTTTTATTTTTTGAATTTGGAAAGTGAGCAACATACAGTATGTTTAATTCCCTGTCACAAATGTGAAATTTGACGGAGAGGTGCAAATCACCCTCAGGGGGGCCTGGTCATTTTCCTGTGTATACCTTAATCCGTTAGATAAAGGAGTAAATATTACAAGGATGTAAAGGAGGGAAAGAATAAAGACAAAATTGCACCCTAGCAGACATCCATGAACACAAGTACAAAAAGCAATAAAATAAAACGAAATGGACTTTCGGCCATTACATAGGTAATGGGCGATAAAAACAAGTCTTTAAAAGCTTTCTTGAATTGTGCAGGAGGTAATTGAAAAAATAAGATGGCAGTTCCTTCCTTATCACTAAACCTCTACCACACTGTAAATGATATGTTCGGCTGATTTAAGGTTTCAAATTATTGTTATTTCGAGTATGATAGTTGCAGAATTTAATGATTGTAGAAATACTGTTGACGAAAATATAAATGAAGGGTCCTGTTCATAGAGCTACAGACAAATTAACTAATCTGTAATCTGTAAAGGTGCACAAAAACCTGCACTACACAATTACACCACTGACACTCCATGTGTTTACTTACAGTCATTTCATCATGATAATCCCTGTGCCTGGAGGTAAATTGTAAACCTGGCAAATAAAGAGAATTAAATAATTTCTTTTCATTAATTCAGTGTACAAGTAATACTATTCGTGACATATAAAGATGTGAATAATCACAGGCACTGCACAAACCGACCTCCCAGCCCATTGGCCAAGCTGCAACACTAAACCAGCTGTAAAACCATTTGGTAGAAAAATACTACATACATATTATACATATTACACTGGTGTGTGTATGTGTCTGCGCAGATTTCCTTCCCTTTCGCTTTCTTTTTCTGTTCCATAATTTTTAGATCTTTTCATGAATTATGAGTCTCTCTGAGTTTAATAGAGCGCAACAGTTCAATTCACTCAAATAAGAAAAATAATGAGAGGATATGTGCACAATTATGAAACATGAAATACGAATAAAGTATATCTAATATGTCTCCTTCTATACCTGTGTTTCTCTTTAGATGAATGATGCAATGGGCTTTGAGCTGCCGTGGGTCTACTTTGTCAGTCTGGTCATCTTTGGATCCTTTTTTGTTCTCAACTTGGTTTTGGGTGTGTTAAGTGGGTAGGTTTGTTGTGCTTTTAACATTATGTTTTCCTTTTTTCCTTTTTAGTAAATGCTGGGTTTTATGACTTGTTCTGATGTGCTTAATGCCACCAATTAGTAACAAAAACTAAGAACACTTTCAGACACAATCGGAGATGGTTCAGTATGTTTTTAATTTTTTAAGTAGAAGTAGCCATATGATTCTCAGTTGTGTTACTCTGAACAGGATGAGCAGGTTACAAAAATGGGTGGATTGATTGTTTGGTGTTTCTTCTGATTCGGTCGGTATTATCTGACTCAGGTTTGACAGTCATTATGCTCTGCCCTGTCCAGAGAGTTTTCCAAAGAGCGAGAGAAGGCCAAGGCTCGGGGAGATTTCCAGAAGCTGCGTGAGAAGCAGCAGTTAGAGGAAGACCTGAAAGGCTACCTGGACTGGATCACCCAGGCCGAGGACATCGACCCCGAGAACGAGGAGGAGGGAGATGAGGAGGGCAAACGTAACCGTGAGTTTCCTGGCTTTAATCCGCTTTGTCCCTCTATCCTTATCTAAAGCAGGAAAATGAAGATTGAAGATGTAAGTTTGAGTTACAGATCCTTGCATTCCTGGGCCTTTAAATGATGTTGCACATGTCTTTGTCTCATTCATGGAGAAGGAGGCAGGTGAGGAGGGCAGACCATTACTCATCTATTTGTTGTTATTCCACTCTGAGCTCAAGCTCACCAATGCCTTTAATGTATCAAAAAAGAAAATGTTTCATTGTATCTGGGACACAGTGGCAGGCTCTGCAAATAATACATGGCTTTTCCCACAATTAGATGTTGACTGAGACTTTCATGTAGTCTGACCAATACTATTTTACGTTGTCCTTATATTTTGTCCTTACATCTTGACTGTATAAATGTTATGCTGCTGCTATATGGTCAAGGATAGAAATATAAATCTGTTGTACGTGAACCACAGTGCGCTCTGGTATCACACTGTGTATACAGTTTTAAACTGTTACACATACAAATAATGTATATAATAATTATTCATTGTGCATGAAGATGCTCATGATCATGCATTGATCAGAGCAGACATAAACTAGGGCAGGTTTGGGCAGTTGTGTTCCCCTTTAATTGGAACCAGCCACCATGTGTGCTATTCAGAGGAATATACTGCCTCTTCTCAATTCTGTTTTTTTCCCCCCGACATAAATGCTACAGGAGTTAAAAAAAAAACGAAACATAAAAACTCCTTGGGATGGTGCAACAGTGCTGTGAAGTAAGTGAGTGAAAATTGTGACTTTGTCAACCTTGGTAGTGACTTCTGAGGTAAAAGTAACAAAGTGGGCGACAGCAGCTCTGTGAGATTTTGTCTTCTTTATGGCATGGCCTTGTGTGTGCTGTCACCATGACAACACAGGGGTAACTGTGGATGTTTGGTTGTGTGTGTAAAGAAAAATATTGCTTATTTGGAAGTGTGGAAACTGTGTTTGCACCCTGTTCTGATGAGAAAACCAGACTTCACATAACTAGAATCCATTTACACTTACTGGTTTGACTGGTACAGTAACTAGGAGGCGGCTGCCCCAGACTAAAAATGAGGATTGACTTTGAATAAATGAGGTGTGGGTAGCTGCATAAAGTATTGTAAGAGTATCTATAAAAAAATGAAGTTATTATTTACTAAAACTTAATCATCAATATATGATTCCTATATATATCAGGCTGTCTTTATTCTATAAAACAATAGTGGTATTCTGACACTCTTTCACAGTTAAACCTGTTTCTCTTTAGTAGTTATTTTTGAATCTGTAATGTAATTCGGTTTGATAAAAACTTTAAGTATTGTCACTTTAAAACTCAGTTTGCAATGTTATTCCTTTTATTTTCCTCTGTTTGTTGTAGAAGACCTTAATAATAGGTGTATAATGTAGGAGAAAAGGGGCATGTGGTGTCAGGAAATGTATCAGTGTTTTTGGTGATATGATCTTTTTGTTTGATTAGATGGAAGCAACAGGTGTGTGCTTCCTGCTGTGTACTCTGCAGCGGTCTACAGTCTCTCATCATGTGTTTCTACATGATGCAAGCAGCCACTAATAGAGGCTACAGACTCTTTCTGTGTTTCAGAAATAATGTGCTAGTTTTAACCTATATATAACCTAATCTACTGTGCATCCTTAAATGAAGCCTGCAGGGTGTCTTTTTTGAAATTTGCTAAGTCATTTGTTGTATACTCACAGATGAAGCAAGAGCACAAGCAGCAGTTTGGGTAGTTTGGAGTGACAACATAATCTTGTGTTCTAATTATCTAATTTACAATTTAAATATTTTCCTTGTTTATTTTTTTAATCTTTTAAATACCCACTGTGCTTGGGTAATAATGTGTCAATATGTTTTTAATGGGCTAAAGGCAACAGGAACTGTAGACTACAGCAATTTTCACTCAGATTGCCACTTTGTTTGATATTAAATTAATTTGAAAGATTCTAGAGTTACATGAACATTTGCACAAACTGCAGGGGCTTTAAGGAAGTTTCTAGAAGTTCGCTTATCTAATCAGGTGAAAGCATAACAAGGATGTATATAATCATAATTTTCGACAAAACTCCTGTGAACATATTGAGGCACGTTACATAAAAGACAACTGTAAAAGGAAGAAAGTTTACATTTAGCTTAACAATAGCTTTAAAAGTTTCTTTCAGAAACACTCCTCATTTTTGTAACAGCTTTCCTCTTCTTTGTTTACTTCTGTTCCTTGTGGCCGATCTTTTCATTTAACCGCTTCCTCCAGCTCAGGCTGATGTGTTTGCTCACCTCTGTCCGCCAACCTCTGTTTGAGCAAGGATACAAGTGACATAGTGAAAATGTTTAATCATCACAAACTGGACATGTACTGTTATTATTATTTACCTTTTCAGTTAAGTTATAGTTCCTTTATTATCGGTACCACTTATTTAATAAAAGTCCAGTTTCAAAAATAATAACATATTGATATCCAAACTGTTTTACTGTATGTAAGTTGCTTTTCAGGAGGCAGAAATACACAAACAATTTGATAGTTCTTATTTTACATATCATAAAGGCAAAAACATGGCTTTTTTTCTTTTCTTTTTTTTTTTTTTTTTTTACAATTAATATATTTTTACTTATTTGAAGATTTTTGCATTAATAAATAAAAAAAAAACTGAGACAAAGATGAAATAAAAAAGCATTAAAATATTGATATAGAGTATCTTTTATACTAACAGTTCATTAAATCTATATCTCACCTTTGCCCAACCCTCCGCCCCCAGCACTGAGAGGGTTATTTGTTAAATTGTATGCGTCCAGTGTTGACACAGAACCGTCTGTCAGGATCCGCATTGTTAAATGCAAATCAGCATCGCATTGCATTTATATGTTTTGGCCTGCAGTTCCTCTGCTGGTAGCCGTGACAGGTTGTTAGTATTCATTGTCCATCACAGTCTAAACAAAGACAACTCTTGTTATACCTGCAGCAAAGCAACTCTCACACTTTAATGTTTCCTTTTTCACCATAATCATACCATATGACTTGTGTGTTTTCCTCTTCTTTGGCTTCTTCTCCTCCTTGTGAAAGACCTTTCCATCCTACTGCTTCCTCCAGCTCATTTTGATGTTTTCAGTCACTCCTTTCTTATTTAGCCACTGTTTGAGCTGAAATACAGAAAGATTTACTTTCCAGATTATCACTTAAAGAGAATTTCTCACTTAACACACTTTACCAAATCCTCATACCTTTTTACATTTTTCAAACTTGGGAACTCTGTGTTTTGAGCACCCTGCTTCACACCTATATTTAAGCAGTTATGTGTAATTATTTTTGTATTCCCAGTTAGAGTATAGTTGTTCCATTGTTTGCATCTATTTTTATAAATCCAAGTCAACATTCAACAATGATGACATAAATGTTTACACTGTACATTTTTCTGTATTTAGGTTGCTCTGAGTTATCAGCTACATAATATACATAATTTCACCTATTTTTACGAAAAAATTACAAAGATCATATATTTAACCTGCTTTAAGAGGTTCTCCATCACAACAGGGTCATACAGATCCAGAGAAGAGTCCTTTTTTTACCAACCTCACTCTCAGAACTTTTTTAACAGACTTTGAAAAACAAACAAGTATTTTCAGTTATGACATATTTGGTGGGATAATAATTATTGGCACCCTTTCAAATTAAAAAAAAAAACTGGTAGTTAAACTTTCCATCAGCTCCATTGTCATCAAGGCAGCTATTGAGACCTTTAAAATATAATCACTTGATATCCACTACATATTAACTGTCCACACACTCGGACATTGGCTATTTTTTCCCAATTTATCTGCAAAGAAAGTAAACCTAAATCTACATCTAAAAGTGTAATAATTGTATTACCCCTTACCTTGACTGTAGTCTCTGCCCCATTTCTCACACTGGTCAGGTCTGTGTGATGTGCTCTGCAGTAGCTCTGCGCTGCAGTCCGTGTCATGGAGTTGTTAATGAGGACAAATGTTTCATTCAGCCCTGAAAATATTCTACAGTGACATTTTGTGCAGAAGTATTGTACATGTACAGTAGTTTGCCATCCCATCTCTGGCAGTATTCATGCCATGATAAATACGTTAAGACATGAGGAACCACATCAGTAAACTAATGCATTTGTACAAATAATGATTGATATCATAGGAAATGTTAACAAGAGTATTTTTTGCCACCTTACCATGTCTAAAAATGAAGCAGAGAAAAAAAGAGTAGACTTTGATGAGTGAGAAACTGATGAAATTGGAACAGAAACTTAACATTCAAGGCACATAACTATAGATTGGTAGCTATAATTCTCACCTCTGGCATCAAAGCAGACTGATGCAGAGGGTTTTTCACATCATTCCAATATCTATTATCATACGACTGTGTGCAGTGTTCTCCATTATTTTTCCTCACTGCGGTCTCCTGGTCTCTGTAGAAAGTTCTATCTGCCAGTGACCATCTCCAGCTGTTGACGTCATCATACAGCCCTATCCAGGCTGGCTGAGAGTGAGTGTATCACTTTCAGCCGGCCTTTAGGATTTTAATATGTGTTTCTTTAGTCTCATTTGTAAAATTAAGCATTTGACTTGGCAAATCTTAAAGCTGATCAAGGCAACATTTCACAAAATCCCACTTAAACTCTTCAATCTGCCTCAATGAAAGTGATTAATTAATTTATTTTCATTGTTAAATCTCTGCTGAGCAAACACTAAACAAACTAACTGAAATTATACATTACAGCTTAAAACATTAAACTGGGCAAAGTTGTGATTAATTACCGTTAATTACGTAGTCAAATCAATCCCATTTTTGAAATTTTTGTTTTAAAAATAAAACACTAAAATAAAATAAGTAAGCTTTTTTATTGCTATATTGAAGGTTGGTTTGTTTGTGAATATGAAGAGGGTTCAAGTCAAGAAAATCTGTACTACATTTGTTTTATTCTACCTTGCTGAAACAACTCAGTTCTCCTCCAGTGGATCTAACCATGGTGCTGAACATTATTATGTCCTACTTTAGAGAGTTACTGTAGAGAGTTGTGTTGGTTACTTTGGGGCAGCACATAGTCCTGCAGGGATATAATAAACAAAGGAATGTTAGCCTTGATGTGGTTAACGAAAAAATTCATCTCATCTTAAAAATATGTTAACAACCAACCTGTCCAATCTGTCCTTTTCTAAATCTCTTTAACAATATCACAGAAATAAGAAGGAAGCACACCGGGTGATGTTGATCTGACATTAGTCTAACTCCTACATTTGTAATTAGCACTTAGCATATTTAAATAAAACACCAAAAGCAAAAGTTGACGAGGTTCAGCCACGTTCCAGGCTTGCTCATCTGTAATTGGAGCACAGAGCGAAGGGGCGGACTTAGGAAGGGTCAGTTGTGGGTGGCAGGGTTTTACTGTAGGTAATGTGCGTAGCAGGTTTTGACATAATGCTATAGTGCCTTAAAAGCATTCAAGGTGCAATCAGTACATGTGCACCAGTCAGAAATATTATGTCCTCCAGTAACTGCCCTGCTTTTCCCTCTGTTGCTGCTGTTGTTTTAGATAAGACACCCAAAAAAACACACTCACTTTCTCTCCATGATTCCTGCAGGGACTGTGTGCCTTGTAAAAATCTGTCTGTAGATTGCTGCTAACACTAGTTTTTTCCCTTTTTCTCCCTTTTCTTCCTTTTGTTTGTACTTATTTTCTTCTCTTGTCTCCAACATTTTTTCTCTTCCTGGCCTCCTGTTTTCTTTTTATCTTTCTAAAGTCTTGTTAATTGCTTATCCTCTTATGTCTTATGTTATAATAACAGTTTCTCTTTCCAGAAACTGATATTAATAGTGGATTTTTTAGACTCACACTGCTGAGAATTTGGTTTGTGTGTTTGTTTTTTTGTAAAGAATTTTGAGATATACAGTATGTATTGAGCAAGATATTGTGCAGACAATGCAATGATGACTGTGTTTCAAAAATACCTCAAACATATCATTGACATTTCTGTACTGCACCGTCTTGGTATTTATTGGCTGACATAAACACCACTAGTGTATCTGCATTAAGCTATATAAGCCTGACTTATAAACAGTTACCGTCTAAAACATACTACTAACATATGGGACTGAACGATATGGAAAAATTAAGATTGCAATAGACATTTGTTTTGCAATTTTTAAAAAAAGCTCCTTATGTCCGTATAACCCACTATACTCAAGCAGTCATTTTATACTATATCCAATACAACATTGGATAAAGTCAGAATGTAAACATCTCTTCCATGTAGGCAAGGTGTATGTGTATTGATGAGGTGAATATATGTCTGAAGTGATATTAATAATAATTTTTTAGTTATTGATATGTGAAAACCTTCAGTGTCAGAAGAATATTACAACTTTTGTCAACAGGTTAACCACTTTTACTTCAGCTTCCAAACCATGGTCAGGAAGAACATGGATTTTCTGCACCAATCACCAGCTCTCGTTGCAATTCCTGTCTCTCTCTCTCTCTTGCTGGCTTGACCACACACTATATGTAAACATGTGGATTACAATTGCCGGCCTTTGCCTTTTTGCACACAGTAATACTGCGGGCATCAAATCTAGCGTGTGGCATTAAACTCAATTGTTTTCTTCATCTGCTCTCATTTGCATTTGTCAAATGAAGACCTGTGAAGCCCATGTGTTTCTGACCCTGTGGTTGATTTTGTAGAGTTGAAAAAAATTGCAGCTTTTGTGACTTAAAAATTATTTGATTACATCGTGATGTCAGTCTGATGACAAGTCATCGTTCAGCCCTACTGTCTTACTTGAGTTAGCAAGTATTTAGTGCCAGATGTCAGTAAACTTTTCTGAGACTTTTTATTCTCATGTCAGCATTTATGCAGCACATGCGCCATAAATCCTTGTGAATATTAAAAAAAAATAGTCCTTTTCCGGTCTGTGTAACCTTCCTCTTGACTGCTATGTGCCAATCCCCTTCATGCTAGAAGTGAATAATTTACAGTGTACAACAAAATAGTCCGCAAGAAGATAGTACTGTATGTTGTGTACACTTGTTTTGTAGCTGGTAGCTGTGTCTGTACTGTAGTTTGTATTGCAGCTGTCTCCTGCCGTACATTCCTCTCTCTCTTGTTCTGCTGTGTACTGACTCACTGCTTCCTCTGCTGTCTGGCTGTGTGAACTGCATGTTGGTAACACCAAGGGGTCACACTGGCTGATCTCACTGAGAAGAAGAAAGGAAAGTTTGGCTGGTTCACTCAGTCCACAGAGACACAGGGTAAATGTGCGAGTGTCTGAGAGTGCGTGTTTTTCTGCGCATGTTCATAAGGACAGACCATCTTTGTTCTGGAAGGCGCCTCTGCTTGCATGTGCTTTGCTCATGCCCTTGTTTGTGCTTTTGTGTTTGCATGCCCTTTGTTTTGTTAATAAATGTCTTATCCTTACCATTCTCGTCAAAGCAAATTCATTTCAATGAACACATATATCTCGTCATCCGTTATGAATAAAGTCTTTTGAGCTTTGCATCACATTGTCCGCTACCAGCGAACGAAGGCCTGAATCAACACGTTGTGATGTAGAACAGACAAAAGGCTGATGAATCGAAAATTCAACCTTCAACCTCTGTGTCACCATGTGGGAGGATAGAACAACAAAAATAATGTTATGAATAACACAAACAAGAGAGACTGCCATTGTTCTCAAACATGCTTTAACATCTAGCCCATATATGACACAGAAACACATGTACAGTTTCAACTTCAAAGTGTTTAAGTGTGTAATAAGCCAATTATTTACTTCTAAAACACTGTATTTTAATAACAGTTCAAATATTACATTCTGACACATCTTGTAATGTATAGAAATACATAATAATGTTTTCAGTTGATTTCATGAGTGCATTTACTATATTTTTGGTCAGTAGTAAACGGAATTATCTTATATTTGTGTTCAGATCCCTCATCCAGTCATTGTCATTTTCCTTTCATTTGTCATTTTTAAAGACAATATTTTCTGCATGGACAGTATGTATGATTTCAAATATACTGTATGCCATAACCCTGTGACTATGTAACTAATACCTGTTGCAGCATAAAGACCTGGACCAAATAGTTTAATCAAATATTTAAACTTGACATTGCAGTCAGTACTGAAAATATTCAACATTCAACAAGCAAACTCTTTCATTTGAGTAACAACATTTGTGTTCTGATGTTTCCAATTGATAAATGGTTTCATAAAATTTACAAAGTTCAATTTGACTCAGGTCTGGCAGCATGTACTCACTGTGACTTGATCTACACAGAAACCTTAAAATACATCATTTTTGCTCATCGTCAGCCTCTTTCTTTGAGAACAAAAATATTCTGTTCTAAGAAAAACTTGGCTGAATATCCTTTTCATTAACATCATACTTTGAGAAGAAGTCACCCAGCATTTTCTATTCACACCTGCATTTTGTTTTGGTGGTTTGGCTCAGCCTGTAAGCTTTGTGAAACATGAAAGAAAGATGTAGTTATTGCTGACTCATCTACAAGCAGAAAAAGAGAAATTAGAGACTACAATCAACTGCTAATATTTTAAAATAGGAATTTAATTTAATGAAGGCTTACAACAGATATTATTTATTATTACTATTTATTTTGCAGTCTTGCAATAGTTTCAGACTAATGTGTGATTCTCTTAATAGTAGATTTGAGAATTGTTCTTTCCAGTGTCAAGCCAAACCAAAAATGCCTGCGTGTCAATAGGAAAATCTTTTATAAATGTGATTTTCATAGGTGAAACCTGTTTCCTTCAGGACACAGTTTTTACATCCATTACCTCTTTGTTAATTTTGTTCTTTGCACATTCTCAACTCACGTTACTCTTTTTGTTTATGTGTGTGGTTTCACAGCGAGCATGCCCAGTGAGACAGAGTCTGCGAACACAGAGAATCACAACGGAGAGGAAGAAAAATCCCCCTGCTGTGGGCCGCTGTGGTGAGTGTGACATGTTATTATGATGAGCCAGTAAAAGAGGTTCATAAAGGACAGTCATGTGAAAATCTGATTCAAACACAGAGTGCACACTTGCACATGTTGTCATTTTAAGTCTCTTTATTTTTTATTCTCCCCAGTCAAAAAATTACTAAATCAAAATGCAGGTTAGTACTTTGGTACTGCATGATGCCGCATGGCAGATGTCCTCTTCATTCATTTGATCCAACTCATCTGGCATGGCTCATTCTTACCTCATATTTGAATTTTTCAGATCCCCAATGTTTTCATCTAATTTTTTTGCAATTGATTCATGTCTGGTTTACATGTGACCAATCAGTCTTTATCCTGACCTCACTACAGTTTAATCACTGTATTTTTTCCCTGTCTTCTCACCTAAAATCCACCCCAGTCCTATTCATAATCGCTATTTGTCAAGTTTTACATAGTACTATTGTGCTGTCATTTTATTTCACTGCATGTATAACTGTATATGTGAGAAACATTCTAATCTAATACACATACTGGAAGTCTAAAGTCAGAAGAGTTCATTCCAGAATGTGTTAAATTTAATAAAAGTGTGGCTTTTTTGTGGCTTATGACGTTTTATTGTGGAACTAAACTTTTCTGAATATGGCTGTATGGATCCTGACCATTGATCCTAAAGTTGAGCGATTTGTCAGTCGGCAGTGGCGACGGTGGAACCGTTTCTGCCGCAGAAAGTGTCGTGCAGCTGTGAAGTCTGTGACGTTTTACTGGCTGGTCATCATCTTGGTATTCCTCAACACTCTCACCATTGCCTCTGAGCACTACAACCAACCTGACTGGCTGACGGAAGTACAGGGTAACTTTTTCTGTTCATGCATTTAGGTCAGATTTCTCGACCTTTGTCAACTATGAGATGTTTGATAAAGCAAGTCCTCTCCTCTCTGCTCTTCTCCAGATGCAGCCAACAAAGTTCTTCTAGCGATGTTCACTTTGGAGATGCTGGTGAAGATGTACAGTTTGGGTCTTCAGGCGTACTTTGTGTCCCTGTTTAACCGCTTTGACTGTTTCGTGGTGTGTGGAGGCATCATAGAGACCATCCTGGTGGAGCTGGCCATCATGTCTCCACTGGGCATCTCTGTTTTCCGTTGCGTACGGCTCCTTAGGATCTTCAAGGTTACACGGTGAGGAAAAAAAGTCGTCTTTTTATATTTTGGATGTGATAGAGATGACTGAAATGTTTCAGGCCATATTCTTAATTTAATTCGTTTACACTAAATAAGGAAAACACTTTTAGGCTGTCAACCTTTGCTATCAAGATGGATGCTCCACTTAAAAAAAATCAATATACACATGCAAGCCTATTGATAGGGCATGAAGTTTGCAGCAGACCTTAGAGGAGTGACACACCTCTTATGATGACAGTTTACACTCGGTATTGTTTGGATGGTATTTTTATTTCCTTTTGTCACATTAAAGTAAGTTACACTGAAAGTAAATGAATACAACAGGTACAGTAGTACATTCCCTTAATGAGTATATTGCAAAAGATAATGCCTGATGCAGGGGCATGTGGTCTTCATTTCAATTTTTTTCCTCACTACCTTCACAGGTGTGTCTGTCTGTCTGTTAACTTGTTTTATATTTCTTCTTCCCCAGTCATTGGGCATCTCTGAGTAACCTGGTGGCCTCTCTGCTCAACTCCATGAAGTCCATCGCCTCCCTGTTGCTGCTGCTCTTCCTCTTCATCATTATTTTCTCCCTGCTCGGCATGCAGCTTTTTGGGGGCAAGTTCAACTTTGACGAGACTGTGACCAAAAGGAGCACATTTGATAACTTCCCCCAGGCCCTGCTCACTGTATTCCAGGTGAGTGTTTAACTTTATTCAGTTTAATCAGATATAACTTTTAAGACATTCTATCATTTGATCACAATTTTGCAAAGCATTGTTTGATCAGAAGTTGGCAGTTTAGGCTACAATTTACTCATGGCTGTAATCCACTAGTGAACAGAGCAGAAGAAATAGAGGTTTCAAACTGGAAACAAAGAAGTAGCCTAGGGACTCTAACCCCTTCTACGAGAGGAAATGTACAACAAAGGCAAAAGCCACCTCAAGGGAGCATAAGAGCTTTTCTGACCTGTGGCCCATAGCTGCTCGTCATCCCATCTCTCTCTCCCCCTTTCATGCTTAAGCTGTTCTATCTCTAGTAAAGGTAAAATAGTGCAGGTGGCACAGCATGAACACATAGTGCCATTCACTTTTTTGGTCTTAATCCTCAGTCTGCTACTCTAACTTTGTATTATTGGATCATTGTATACATTTTCGTCAATCAGTCATCGAATAAATGATTGAACCGGCTTCCACTGCACATTATTTTTTGTAGATCTTGACAGGAGAAGACTGGAATACTGTGATGTATGACGGTATCATGGCGTATGGCGGTCCAGCATCCTCTGGAATGGTGGTCTGCATTTACTTTATCATCCTCTTCATCTGTGGAAATTGTATCCTACTGACCACAGATACACACACACACACACACAAGCTCACACACTTGTCACACATAATGCATGCAACAAAAAAAAATTCACATGTTCATGCCTGCTTGTGCGAAAAAATTATATTTTAAAACTGAGCCAGTTGATGTTGTTTCATATTCTTGGAGCCCAGATGTATTTTTCATGTTGGTCAGTGTTTCCTCCTCAAGTCATGTGACCAGACATCCTACTGAATGTCTTCTTGGCCATTGCTGTTGACAACCTGGCAGACGCAGAGAGCCTCAACACAGCGCAGAAGGAGGAAGAGGAGGCCAAGAAGAGGAAGAATAGTGCCAAGTACAGCTTCAATATTTCACATTTTAATTTCTGTTCACAATTTTCTGTTTGAGTGTTTTTCCAGACATTTGTCACATTTGTTAAAATCACTTAATCTCTCTCTAACAGGGATCTGAGCACAGATAAGAGAGCTGAAACAATAGATGTCAAGGATGGAGAGACCAAGGTAAAAGACTGAGACTAGCTTTAGATCTCTTCATATACACTGATTTAACTGACAGCTTGTTTTAACACTGGCCTGATGCTGGTGCAGAGTTACAGTTCAGTGTCCTCCAGAATCCTTTCAGGTTATTCTGCTTGTTTTGTTTGTAAGAGAGGGAAACAAAAACAAGTACTTTAGTGGTCATTCCTCTCCCAGAGATCCTGGTCAAGTGCATAATTTATATAGTTTTCATCTCTTATTGTTATATATCACATTTTTATAAAACATATCACTGTGTGTAGGTTCCATCAGAAGTCTTGCTGGAGGAAGACAAGGAGTTGTATCCCGCCATCGACTCTCCAGGTAAAAGTCACGTGTCTTGAGTGAGACACATATATGGAGCCACAATCAGTCCATCAAGTTATTCAGTTTAATGGTGTTGTGATTGACTAGTTTATTAATCATTATACAAGATTCTTAATACAGTACAACTAATGCTGATGAGGTTCTTATTTTTAAATACACATACAGTATTTAGATAGGCAGCAAAATATTTTCAGCTGGACATTTATGGGGAAAAAATAGTTTTCTTAACATTTTAACAACAATGGTTTAAACAGAAGATGATTTAAAGGAAAGATATGAGTAACATTTTGATGTTAGAAATATTACACAGCAGCCTGCAGCTTTGATGAAAGTTGACCAATCCATAAGAGAAGAGCACATTCTGTATCTAAATAATCCTGTGATTAGAAATTATTTTTGCACAATTCTGCATTGTATAACAATAAACTCAACAGACCATAAAAAATAGGTTGTTTTTAATAAATCAATACACGGCAGACTTAAATTTAAACAATAAAATGTCCAACATACACTAAAACAAAACAATTTTAAAACAAAGTATTACATAATACAAGGAGAACATAAAGCACGACCTTGTACATTAAAGGGTGAGTCGGCGATTCTAGTCTAACACACATTTTGTCAAAGTCAGTAAAATCTCAACAAGATCTGCTATATGTCTGCTCTGTGTGTGTGCTTAAAAAAAGCTGGTGTTCATATGCATACCCATTGCTGTGAAACTACATATACAACAGCAAGATGGTTTTATGTTTAGAGGGGTTAAAATAAGTTTTGGTATTCTAGTGTGTGACGATGATGAAGAGAATGGCGTTCTCCCTGAAGTCCTGCCAGGGCCCCGCCCTCAGAGGCTGTCTGACCTCACCATCAAAGAAAAGACTCCGCCCATCCCTGTGGGCAGCGCCTTCTTCGTCTTCAGCAGCACTAACCCGTGAGTCTTTGAAACATTGTTAAATGAAACTGATACTGAGGCATAAGAACCAGGATGGATGTGTAACAGAAATAACTCTGATATCAGAAATTAAGGATGTGTCTCTTTGACTGACTGTGCGTTATCTGCCTCAGTATCTTTCCTGTCTCCTTTCCCGTCACTGTCTGTCTTTGCGCTGTAGGTTTCGTGTATTCTGCCATAAGCTGATCAACCATCAGATCTTCACCAACCTCATCCTGGTCTTCATCATGCTCAGCTCCGTCTCTCTGGCTGCTGAGGACCCAATACGCAACTTCTCTGCTCGCAATATCGTACGTAGACGACCAATGAAGTCTTTTGCTGCCTGAAAAGGGAACTAAATGTTATTTTGCACATCATACTTGGAAGGTTTATTAGTCTGTAATTGACCATCGGCTTTTATCACAGCCAATATTTTGACATATCACAGCAGGAAAGCAAGGTGTAAATAATAAAATGAATGATGGCTGAATTTCATTTAGCTGCTTCAGTATCAGTGTCTTTTTATCGTGCAGTCTATCTAACTGTCACACTGTCATGACTTTTGGGACAAAGCCATCATTAGAGTTATCAGTAACACCTGTGCCTTGACAAGTCAAAATAAGTGCAGTGAAAAAGGCCTATGGAAAACATGATTTGGTAAATGACACTCAAATAATATTTTTTACCACCTGCCTTAGCTACATAGAAACATCTAGTACTTGGGCAACATTTTGATGCTGAGAAGTAACCAATTTACCCTGCCTCCTAGTAATTATGTTTGTATCATACTAGATTGATTTCATAATTACTTGTAGTGACATCATAATCACTGTCTAAAAGCAAATTTTTCTTTTTCACCCGTGTACTTGGAAACTGTTCATCTCCTGTGAAAATGGAAGTTTTCCATGTAAGAAACGTAAATTGACAAACTTTCCCTGAGAATCCAAAACTGATGCTGGAGGGGCACCTAGAGCTTCATAGTGTAGCTCTGTTGACGCATTATGTTTCCTTAAGTCCTTCTTCAAGCATATTTGTGGTTTTGAAATAGTTTTATACAGTATAAACATGATTTCTAGGAGACAGGGCTGATCAATATGTTTGACAAACAGCATTTTCTTTGGTATGATTTTTTTTCTTGAAAGCAACAACACACTCTTTGCTACCCTACTTACCAATTTATATCACTGCCACACAATACTGCAACAGAATCTTGCCTCGTGCAGCTTTGATATGGTAGTAGTTATTTGTCATCTATGTTAGACTCTTACTATAAACATATATATACTGCATCATATTGTGCTGTTATCCTGGAATGACTTGATGACTTGAACTTGTGCATTGCCTCTTGCAGATACTTGGTTATTTTGACTATGCTTTCACCGCAATCTTTACTGTTGAGATCCTGTTGAAGGTAAATGGCCTTTGTGCTGTGTCGTGCTGTGCTGGGTAGAGCTTCAGTAACCCTGCGTGCTTATGTCACTCTGATTGCCTCCTCAGATCCTAGGCTATGCAGACTATGTCTTCACTAGTATGTTTACATTTGAGATCCTTATTAAGGTAAACTATAAAAACTGTTCTGCCTCAGCAACAACCCACCACTTCCAAGCTTGCTGCACACGTCCTCCTTCCCCTCATTTTTGTCTCTAATTTTTGGTCAAAATGGCCGCCTGCTTGTCTTGTTGTCATGGCGCCAGTCCGTTGACGTGGAGATCATGCGTTTACGTCAGATATTTTTTATGTCTGTCAGTCACTTTTCCATCACGGCCCACTTCCCCTCTTCATCCTCGACCAGTTTATGGACCGTTGGCTCTCCAGAGTACAACTACTTGTTTGGCTGTTCTCAAATATTACAGTTCAAATATTACATTTTTGATTTTTAATTAGAATTATGTTTGTTCAATTTTGAAACATTCTGGACTGTGGAGAGATAAACTTGAACTAACCTCAAGCTTTTTATCCCACTGCCTGATTGCATACTGTACACACAGATGTTCCCCCTTTTTTCATGTCTTTTTTGAATAATGCACTCCAAAATAATGTGCTTGAAAAAATCCACAGGAATAAGGAACAGTTTTATCATTTTTGCTGCTAGAATCAAATCCTCTGCCTTACCCCTTTGCTCGCTGCATGCCTGCACCAGGTAAATCTCATATATTATGGCTTAAGCCTAAAATTCGATCAGTAGAGGATTAAAGGCCCTGTCCCTGGCTTAATCTGCTGCACCAGAAATGAGTGTGGTGGCTTTTGAATACTGTTCCCCATGTCCCCTCTCTGAACATTTTGCATTGTTTCTGATCTGTCTAGTTGTGTGTGTGTGTGTGTGTGTGTGTGTGTGTGTGTGTGTGTGTGCGTGTGTGTGCGCGCGCACGCAGTATTGCACATGTATGCATCTCTGACCACAGTATTTTTAAAGTGTTTGTGAGTAGGAATCCAGGATTATATAACATAATTGCAATAACAATATAAATGAACAACCCAGATGCTGGAATAAATGTTGGCATTGTACATTGTACATCTTACATTTATATATTCCATATGCTGAAAGCATCCTTTTTCTACACAATTTTCAGCTTTATATTGTGTGAATACTGTGGTAAACACTTGGTTAGCTTTGGGCACAAAAAATGCTTTCTTATGGTTTCGAAAACATCATGTTTAAAATTCACAGTTGTTGTCGTAACAAACACCGCTGGAAATTTCACAGTTGTCTGCTACTTGGCAGCCCTCTCACCTAGGTCTCCAGCCATTCACAATTCCCCTCTCCTCCTGATGAGAAACACAGAATTCATACATACTATCTGAACTACATCACTTTAGAAAGGTTGATGGGATACATATGAAATATACAAATGTAACATAACTGTGCTTAACAGACACGTACAATGCACATGTATTCTGGCGACTGTGCTATCCGTGCAGGACCATCAACAGGGAAACTGCAAATCGAGCTAAGTTGTAGACTGCACGAACACTCATGTTTGAAATTCAAATTCAATTTGAATGTAATGGAAAGAAGAAAATGAAGAAAATGAAAAACTCAACTAAACTTGTTTTTTGTTTTTTTTTATAAAATGTCTTTTTGAAAATTTGAAAACACTGCATATAGTTTTATGTAACAGATATTTTAAGTCGTAATAACAGTCATTTAAATCCCACTTCAGCCTAACTTGAAGCTGCTCCATGTGTCTGTTTGATGGCAGATCTGTCTCCTTTAGTCCTGATGATTGTCTCTCCTCTGTCCAGATGACAGCGTTTGGAGCATTCCTTCATAAAGGGGCGTTCTGTAGAAACTACTTCAACCTTTTAGACCTGCTGGTTGTTGGTGTGTCTCTGGTCTCCTTCGGCATTCAGTATGTATCGTTCAAACATCTTTCATAGTTGAACTGTCTCTTTTAGCATCCATGTGATATTTCTTGCCATCACATATAAACTTTGCTCTTTGAGCCGAAAAGAAATTGCTTTCTGGAATACACTAGTGTGTTTTTATTTCTTCCACAGGTCCTCTGCTATTTCAGTGGTAAAGATTCTCCGTGTTTTGAGAGTCCTCCGTCCACTCAGGGCCATCAACAGAGCCAAGGGACTAAAGGTCAGAATGACAATAACATAACATGGTGCAGTCAGTGTGTATTTGAATGTGTGTGTCTATAATGGTTGTTCATGCATGTGCCTTTGCATATGATACTGTGTATTTCTACTAACAGTGTATTACTGTGTGTCCTTTGCAGCATGTTGTCCAGTGTGTGTTTGTGGCCATTAGGACTATCGGCAACATCATGATTGTCACCACACTGCTGCAGTTCATGTTTGCTTGTATTGGAGTGCAGCTCTTCAAGGTACAGTGAAAAGATGGAAAAGCAAAAGAAAGAGATCGATGGTAATATATTTATAATGACATTATTTATATAGCACCAAAACAGTTGTTTACAAAGTGCTTTAACAGACAGAGCAAATGCAGGAACTCAAGCAAAAATAAATAAACATAATGTAATAAAATAAACACTAACAATCAAGCCAAATAGAAAAAGGTCTATGAAAGTTAAACAAAAAGATTTCAAGTATTAAATGAGTAAGATTTTATAAGATATATAATAAATGCGGTAAAAATGATAAAAAGAATTTAAGAAATAACATACGAAGATGGGGTCACAACCATTGCAACAGGTTCCTCTCTTGTAAAACAATAAGTATTTTCACAAAAGTAGAATAACCTAAACAAAGACTACCTCTGACTTTCTCTGTTTTTTTCCACATAGGGAAAATTTTATCGCTGCACAGATGATGCAAAATCCAGCCCAGAGGAATGCAAGTGAGGTTTTATTTTTATTTTTTTAAATGTTTCCCAGCTTTGGACATTGGCCTTCACCTGTTTTGTGTGTGTGTGCTTGTGCATACATGTGGTTAATATCCCATCTTTAAATCACAGAGGAACCTACATTCTCTACAACAACGGGGACACAGCGCTACCCATGGTGAAAGAGAGGATCTGGTACAACAGCGACTTCAACTTTGACAACGTTCTCATGGCTATGATGGCTCTTTTTACTGTCTCCACATTCGAAGGATGGCCCACGTAAGTACTGCTTTGCATCTTAGGTAGAAATTAGCTTTGAATATTGTGATGGAGGATAATGGTTAGATTTTTTAAATGTGTTTTTGTCCTCTGTTTGCCACCTTTATACATGTCTGTCTTAACGAAGAAACTAGCTGATTGATATGAATAACTACTGTTCATTATCTTGACTCTCCCTGTGTGTTTTGTGTGTCCCTCCAGTCTTCTCTACAAGGCCATCGACTCCAACAGAGAGAACATGGGCCCCATCTACAACTACCGCATAGAGATCTCCATCTTCTTCATCATCTACATCATCATCATCGCCTTCTTCATGATGAACATCTTTGTCGGTTTTGTTATTGTCACCTTTCAGGAGCAGGGGGAGAAGGAGTACAAGAACTGTGAGCTGGACAAGAACCAGGTAGGAGGGACTTATTGACTTTGTGTGTCTGTGCATAATGCTTCTGTGTATTGGTGCATTTATGGAAAACTTTAAATTAAGTAGGAAAAGTATTTGTCGTTTGATGATTCTAACCAAATGGATCTGGCTACATAATGAGGCATGTTTTTTTACATTTAAACTTTTCTGCTTGAAAAAGAATTATGACATAGTACAAATAGATTAAATAAAAGCTGCAGTTCATTCACTATATCTTATTACTGATCGTTCCAAATAGTGCCTGTGTATTTTACACAAAAAAACAAACACCATGTTACACTTGTTTATGTTGTTTGTCCATTTCTTTGTTTGCCCCCACATACTCTCACCACTACCCCCGCAGCGTCAGTGTGTGGAATATGCTCTTAAAGCTCGTCCTCTACGGCGCTACATCCCCAAAAACCCCTACCAGTACAAGTTCTGGTATGTGGTCAACTCTACTGGCTTTGAGTACGTTATGTTTGTCCTAATCATCCTCAACACCCTGTGTCTGGCCATACAGGTAAGTGCTCTTTATTCAGTTCTAGCTGGTAAATCTAATTTATCCAATTTTCAGACATTGAGAGAGATTAACGCATGGTGTGGGAATGTAATAGATAATTCAATTTGAACTAATACAATGCTACATGCAGCTGAGGTTATCAAACTTCCTTGCCTTATATTATGAATAAAATGCACTTTAAAAATGGTACATGTATTATTATTAAATGTTTGTTTTACATTTCTGATCAGTCAGTCTGCCTGTGTCTTTCCAGCACCATGGTCAGTCTCATCTGTTTAACTATGCCATGGACATCCTCAACATGGTCTTCACCGGGGTTTTCACTGTGGAGATGATCCTCAAGCTCATCGCCTTCAAACCCAGAGTAAGTCTCCTCTCCTCTCCTCTCCTCTCCTCTAATGCAAATGTTTTCAAAACCATCTGTTACTTAAATCATCTTCTTAGAGTTTTTCCTTTTAAAACTCCATTTAGATTTCATCTGTAAAAGCGTTCCAAGTTTTTGATCTTGTTCAGACTGCCAGCCCAGATCTGTTTTTTGGCATATTGAGATTGTATCCAGATTGTTTTCAGAAAGTCTGGACAACAAAAAAAGCCACATGAAATGTGATTTTTATAGATACTAACAACAATTGGATGTGATTTGAAATGAGATTCCAGTTGGATTGTTGGAGATGCGTCTTAATTCGGACACTCTTTTTTGTCACTCGCAATGTGAAACACAACAACGACATCAAATCCACAGTACCTTATCACTTTATGAATAAGCTTGCAAAACCACAACTTAACAAAGTTGTTTGTTTGTTAATTAAGTATTTGCCTTAGCTCCAAGATTAAACCTACAGGAGACCTCATGCCCAACTTCAAACAACTTTAAGTTACAAAGGTGCATACAGATTATAATAAAAAGTATGAACATGCACTCACAGCAGATGGTCACAGAGCTCAATGAAGCATGCACAGTTGTGTCCTGCAAAACCACACCCAGCCGGGTCAAATACCAAGTTTTTAGGAAGTCCCAAATGATGGACCTCCATTTCCACGCTGGAAAGCCACCAGCGTACCTACATAGTTACTGACACCTACGTTTTTACGACAGCAATCCATACAGATACTTATCATAAATCTGATCTGATCAATAGCAAATAGCAGTGTGCATAGTCTGTATTTAAGATCTGATTTTAGAAATAAATCTGTTTATTTCTGAAAGCATTCCACTTTTCCTTTTAATCCAGCCCTCATACACTCCTCCTTGCCCTCTAACATCTCCCTCATGGGCTCTTTGCCCACTCGCTGCTTTATCGTCACCTTCCATTACTCCTCACCGTAACCTCTCTTATACCTCCCTGCACCCCCCTCCTCTCCTGCCTTCCCCTCTCCTCCTGCTGGCTGTGCATGCTGCCATAATCAGGGCTATGTCGGGGACGCCTGGAATGTCTTCGATGCTCTGGTCGTGATTGGCAGTGTAGTCGACATCATTCTCAGCCAGGTAGAAAGACGTTAGTATGTACAACTCTGTCATTCCCTCTTGCTGCTCTCCCACTGCTGCTGCTTGTTTTTTCCCCTCTCCACATTTTTCCTCCTTTCCCTCCCTCCTGCCTTAATTTTGTTTTATTTTTTAGGCTCATGGAGCAAGTCCATTGAATCTGTTGTTGACTTGATAGTTGAAATACCTGCTGATTGGCTGAAAAAAAAACATCATCTACCTGCATGTTAAATGCCAACACATAAATTACTTTAAGCCACTGCTCCATAATGATTGGAACTTGTTAATTTTTTTAGCTTTAAATCTATGTTGGCCATTTCTTTCAGCCTGCCACTGCATCAGTGGGAGTTAAAAATGCTGTTTAAAATCGAGATTAATGAGAGATGATCAGTTTATAATAAAGGATCTCTAAATGCTATTATTATTTTGAATAATTAAACAAGCAAGTACTCCCACAGACTCAGTGGCAGGAGGGATTTGACTTTCCACCTCACTCTCTCAAATCTAATCACAACTTTTTGATGGTCTCCTCTTTCTATCTTTCATAATCCTTATTTTTTACATTTTCTTTCTTGGTCTGTTGTCTCTCTCTCTTTTTCTGTGCGTCTTTGTTGCTCATGCTTGCAGAACTATTTTGCTGATGCATGGAATACGTTTGATGCCTTAATTGTTGTGGGTAGCGTGGTTGACATTGCCATCACTGAGATCAATGTAAGTAGTCACACATTCAAGCCTGTGTTACTGTGACGCTCACAGGAAGAGGGCCTTGCTTTAGCATCAGAGTTGCATTCAAGATCACAACATCCTTTTTTAAAAAATCACTATTCTTCACAACTCCAGAATCTGTCTTGAAACCAGAGTTTCATGACATGGTAGTATTGTGATGAGGCTGCTTAACCAATGGTGTTTGAGTGTAAACAGCTTTATTTGTTTAATATGAGAATCATGACTCCTTTCACTTGTTATGCACTTAATGGTGCTTTAATTTGTTACAGTCTGGTTGTGATTACACAATAGATGCAACTTATTTCACTTTTGATATATTTTTCTGTACACTATGTTTATCAAATGTACATACGTAAAAAAAACCTTTAGTGCTAATGTGTCTTTGTCTTTATTATTTCCTTCAAATTCCTCCCAGTTAGCCATTTTTCCACCACTAATTGATAAAATATTAAGTTAAAAATAGCTTCTTAATTGTAATTGTGAACTGGTGTTTTTGAATGCAACTCAGTCATCATCTAACTATTTTGGATGTGATCATTTTGTGCCAAATTGATTTTGCTTTTAATTCCTTTGAATCTGCTGTACTGCTACTTCAAGGCCTCTCTGTGTCCTAGTTTGCAGCAGCTGTTGTCAACACTCTATGCTTGCTGCAGGCTCATCCTTATAGTATGAATATGTTGGTTTGCCCTGTCCATCCCTTTCTTTGAATTAATGTTTTAGGTAAAGAACACACTGTACAACATCACTGGTCAAACTCTAGCATATTATGTAATGTACAATGTAATCATTGCACACAGAAAGCCTGACTATTACCTGTGTGAGTTAAAGCAACAGGTAATATACCACAATGTCAGCGCTTGCTGAGTATGTTTTCAATGGTTTTGTCACTAGTGTATTTATTTATTTATCTGTACCATTTTGTATTGACATTTAACAGCCATCATCTCTCTTTTTTATTTTCCCTTAAATATATATATGTTTGCCACACAGCCACTGTTTATTTTGGAAAGAAAAACTTCAAACTCGGAGCTAGATATCCAAAAAAAGTAGATGGGATGGCTAAACCTCTAGGCAGAGGGTTATGGTTATGGGCGAATGCTGTTACATTTGCCGAGAATGCAATGTCATTCCCAGCTTCCTCGTTGTCCAAACTGGCATAGCGAGGAACATTGGTCATGTGCAGGTCTTGGTGAGTGTAACACTTAGTTCGGAGGAACAAAATTTCCTACTTGTCCAGTTTGAGCTTAAGGTGGTGCCTTGACATTTACCCTGAGATGTCAGTCAGGCAAGGAGCAAGGTGGAGGAGTGTCAGATGAGGTGAATGCAGGAAAAGCTGGGTGTCAGCAGTATTGTATTGGTAGGAGAAGCCATGTGATTGTATGGCAGCATTAAGTATCCTTGTGTAGAGGAAGAATAATAGAGGGCCAAGGATGGAGTCTTGTGGAATTCCTGTTGTCAGGCTGTGTGGCTCAGACACCAAATCTTTCAGTGTCACCTGCTTGGACTGACCCGTCAGGTGAGATACAAATAGTAAGAGTAGAGAGCCTGAGATGCCCTCTTCTTTAAGAGTGGAGATTAGGATTTGATACTTCACTAAATAAAATACAGCAGATAGGCCTAGGAGTATGAGGACAGTGTTCACTTTTGCAGCATGGAGCACTGTCATTGTTATCACAAGGAGAGCCTTTTCAGTTTAATGACCTGCCTTGAAACTACATTAGTGGGAGTCAAGGAGGATATTCTGTTAGAGGTAAACAGACAATTTGTGAAACATAGCACATTTTAACAGTTTTGTTAACAGAAAGAGATTTGTGTCTCTAACAGAAACAAATAAGCAAATATTTTTAAGTTAGTAGTCTTTTTTAATTTGGGATGTCAGTGTTAATCAGGGCAAAACTTATTTGAATCAAGCTTGATATTAAAAGGTCATTTCCTATTAAAACTGGACAAATGGAAATAATATCAATTATTATGTCCAGCATTAATTTAAAAATCATTAGGTAAAATGTAAAATGCATTTGGAAAAAAAAATATAGACAATAGTAATAAAATAGCAAAAATACCAATTTGAGCATTTTCCTTAAATTAGGTGTATATATGCGTTCTCCCTATTGTTAGTGCTAACAGCAATGTTTTCTGTCAGCATTTAATGCTTGCATCTCATGTCTGGTGTTACTGCTGAGAATATGTAATAAAGCTTTTGCATGTCGGGCTTTATGATGATGGTGGTCTTGCTTGTGGTATAAATTGTAATCCTGTGTTGTTTTTTAAGTGAAGGTGCTTTTTCATGCCGTTACATGTTAAATATGTCAGAGGTAGTGATGATATGTGATGTTTGCAGCAGCACTGACTCGTGAACTATTTGGTGCTATACAGCTGGTATGTGTTACTTGGATTAACCTTAGGCTTTTGGTTTCAAGTCGGCAGCCATTCCTGTCGTCAAGGTGATAGTGGAGCCGGGGGTAAGAAAACGATCGAAGCCCCTCAGTTTTCTGTGATCACCCAGCATTAAGATCTCTTTGTTGTCACTTTGTCGTTCACTCACTGATGAAAACATTGAGATGCTTTATTGTGTGATGGTTTGTGAGTGAACACTCAGTGTTTGATTTGAATCTGCCTTGTTTATTGCATTTTGGCTCCAGTTTTATTGTTCAGCTGACATTTACTTTGTTGAGACCTTGTCCTGTCTGGGTGCATGGCATGTGGCAGATGAACAGATAACACTCTATGGTCTCCTGTCTTATGTCTTCATTTCAACATCGCTTTCCCCAGCAATCAGACACCAACATTATGCACTGTTTGAGATTATATTACTTGTGGAAGGTCTTGCCTGATTGTACTGTAACAAGACTAAAGTATCCATCTGTTGGTGTTTGTATCAACTGTAAGAAACTAAATTACAGCTTGTCTTGGTTTGTTTGTCTTTGGAGATGATCTGTCTGTTGCCTGTAATCGGTCATCAAAAGTTAAATGTGCTGTATGTGATGGTCCTTCAGGTCTGTTTGACAGGGAATGGTGATTAAGACTCTGTTACTTTGCATGCACATTGCTTGTTGTTATTGCAAAGATACAGAAAGATCACAAATGGGAATATTTTGTCTTTACAGGTTTTATCTACTTTTATGTTAATAGTTAGCTAAGATGACTCATACATGATGATTAAAAGAAAGCATGTATGACTGACTGCATGAGTGGTATGGAGCTTTCTCACTGTCTGTGTTTGGATGGTACAAATTTTGTTTTTTCATCCTCTAATCACTCTCTACGTCCGTCACCCCAGAACACAGAGGACAGCGCTCGCATCTCAATCACCTTCTTCCGCCTGTTTAGAGTGATGCGATTAGTTAAACTTCTGAGCAGGGGGGAGGGCATCAGGACTCTACTGTGGACCTTTATCAAGTCCTTCCAGGTGAGACTCCAACAAATGCAGCCACTAAACAGCCCTCTTGAATCTGCAGTATTTGAACCAATGAGATAAGAGATTAGACAAATCACAAGTTTAAACATTTGTCTCACCCCAAAATAAAAGTATATATATTTTTCCCTTATCTGTAGTGCTATTTATCAACTTAGATTGTTTTGTGTGTGTTGCAGAAATATCGGCCGTACATGTGTCCGCCCTTCTAGCCAATAAAATTGAACTAGATGGAACTCTGCTTGTGGTGCTCAAGGCGCCACAAAATACATTTGAAAAACTCAAGACAATCCACAGACCTTTTTGTGAGCAGTTTTGCGTAGGAACTATTTTCTTTCTACCAAACTACACTAACCATATCACTGCACCGAAGAAATTGTGCATCTTCTGCTAGTTTACCTAACACCACTATGCTAGCTGACATTAGAGCTCAGTTGAGGAGAATGCCATTAATGTCTGCATCTCCTGCTCCTGACTCACAACGCTCACAACAAAACAAGCTAGATTGATAAATAGCACTAAAGTAAGGGGAAAAAATATGTTTCTTGATTTTGGGGTGAACTGTATCATTGGAGAGACCTAATTCACTTATAACCACTGTAACCACGATTGTAACCAAGTTTTTTTGGATGCAGTTCAAATGAAGCTCTAAAGAAACTGTGTAGCAAAGCAAGATAAGACAACATACATATTGCAACAGGATGGGGCTAGTTGTACATAATTTGGCATGATAATCAGTGGATCTGGTGATGTAAATGTGGTTTGACATTGCACATCACTCAAATTAGAGACTACAGATTCCAGAGTTATGCAGCAGTGTCTCATTCTTTTCTCTTTTTTCCACACTCAGGCTCTTCCCTATGTTGCACTCCTGATAGCAATGTTGTTCTTCATCTATGCCGTAATTGGAATGCAGGTAATATGGTGTATAACCTGTTGGACACCCTGCAGGGTATATTTAGTGACTGTTTTCATTGTGTGATGCCTAATGCTCTTGTATATAATTAAGAATTTGAGAGCTTGCTGACTGATTGTTTGAAACAATGTATATTTGTCCTTTTTAGGTGTTTGGGAAAATCGCCATGGTAGATGGAACACAAATCAATCGCAACAACAACTTTCAAACCTTTCCTCAAGCTGTCCTTATGCTCTTCAGGTGTTTGAAAAGTTTAATTTTTTGGTTACAAACTATGATAAAGCACTCTGAATGCTTAAATCCCACATTGCGCCTGTGCTCATGTTGTTTCTTGTTGTGTGGCAGGTGTGCCACAGGTGAGGCCTGGCAGGAGATCATGCTAGCCTGTCTGCCAGGGAAGCTGTGTGATTCAGAGTCAGACTACAACCCCGGAGAGGAGAGAACTTGCGGCAGCGGCTTTGCCATTATTTACTTCATCAGCTTCTACATGCTCTGTGCTTTTCTGGTAATCTTCAGATAGTTCACTGTGTGTAGTATCAGTACTGATTGAGCACAGACTCAAGCATACATCTACCAGTTTACAATACAAGTAATAATACAATAGAATATGACAAAAATGTTGCATGTCCTGTTTTCAGATTATCAACCTGTTTGTTGCTGTCATTATGGATAACTTTGACTATCTTACCCGTGATTGGTCAATTCTTGGACCGCATCACCTGGATGAGTTTAAAAGGATCTGGTCTGAATACGACCCTGAAGCCAAGTAAGTACTCAGGCCCTGTTTGAAGAGCACCAGCAACATTTACTTCCTGTTATTTATCCTGGATGCTACTGCTAATAAATACTACATACTGTAAGTACACATGACATAGTGATTGTTTTACAACAGCCATACCTTCTAAAGTGAACTTACTGATTATCCATCACTTATTAGAACCTTTGCTGGCAGTGAAGAATGTGTGATAGTGCCTTATATTTAATGTGTCGCTTTGTCAGGGGCAGGATAAAGCACCTTGATGTGGTGACTCTGCTGAGAAGGATCCAGCCTCCGCTGGGGTTTGGCAAGCTCTGCCCCCACAGAGTGGCCTGTAAGGTGGGTTTTTCACAGCATGAAACACTCACATGCATAAAGACAGAAAGAAATCATGACTCCTATTGTGGTGAATGGTAAGGGTGACCAAAATACATGAAAGAGTACAAAACATTAAAAGTTGTTACTTAAAAAGTGCTCCACAATTCAATTTCCCCTCATTTCCTGAATCAGCTAACGTCAGCACTATTCATTCCCAACAAGTCCACACTTAATTCCACAGATCTAAAAAGCATTTACGTTTTTTGTAAATTGAATAATAAATAATAATAATAATTAATGAAATAAAACTGTTGCTGAAATTGCATTAGATGTGATGAAAAGGGCAGCGTAACTTATTTAAGGCTCTAAACTAAAAGTTTAGGGATTGAGACTTGCCTGTCCTGACTTGGGACTCGAGCACAAAGAGACTTACTTGTGACCTTCAAAACAACGGTTGCCCCTCTGCTTATTTCACATTTAATGCATCCTTTTGGATCTGTACTTCTGTTGCAGCGTCTTGTGGCGATGAACATGCCGCTGAACAGCGATGGCACAGTCATGTTCAATGCCACCTTGTTCGCTTTGGTCCGCACTGCTCTCAAGATTAAGACTGAGGGTAAGTCTTCACTGTCAAGATCCATCAGAGATCTGCAATATAAAAGGGACTTAAAGTATGAAACAGATTTAAGTTTGAGTTGTATGACAATAGCCAAGAGAAACCAACAGGAGCAGTCAGTGTGCTTGTTATTTGGTCATTTATTAAGCCGTAAACTACAATGTCATGAACAGAGATGCAGTTTTTTTGGCAAGCATATTTTTTTGTGCATTGAGCAGCCAAGGTTGTACCTCTTCATCTTCAATGTTTGTTTGTTTTTTTGTTCATTTAACAATAAAATGTGTTGATATATTGATCTCATCATTGGGCTGCAGTATGTGATGAGATCATATTTGAGATTTAAATGTTTTTACATTGTTATCTACCTGTCTGTCAAATATCATGCAAATGTTTTGATGTAACACCTTGTCCCTCTGAATTATTTACTCCGGGATGCCTTATGCAGTGTATTTTGAATTAATATCATGTCAAGCAACTTGGACTGTGAGTATATTAATCTGCTATTTACAACTGTGTCAGTGCCTTGACTCTTTGCAGTCATAAAACCTAAATTCCAGTTTAACATTTTGCCACAAGAGGGGGCTATAGATTTTTAACAAGCAGTCTTTCCACACACAGCATCAAAACAACTCTCTGCTACCTCAGACTGTAAAAGCTCGATTGATTCAGGTCATTTACTTGTATGCTCTAATTTGCGTAAAGACATCTCATGATTAATCCTATTATATTCATTTATCTTAAGGAAATTTCTGTATTCATTAAGATTTGTGTTTTGTGTGTGTGAGAACAAGATAGATAATTTTTTTCACTTAATACTCTGATGTAGTGATCAGTTACTGTGTCCTTTAACCAAAGTGGACTGAAATTCAACTTTTCACTTTTTTGGTCATTTCCAAGGTAACCTGGAGCAAGCCAATGAGGAGCTCAGAGCTGTGATTAAGAAGATCTGGAAGAGGACCAGCATGAAGCTGCTGGACCAAGTGGTGCCCCCTGCAGGCGGTCAGTGGTCATTACACACATGCACGTGGGCAGCACACTGCATTAACAGTGATCACTATTTGCTGTTGAGCATCATTCACAGTTCAGTCACCTTACTGCGTCCCTCCACTCATCTGTAGTGTTCTTGCACACAATGAATTTGAATACATGCTGCTTCTCATTTGTATTTCCCGAAAGGTAGTAATGGCAACTTTACGTCATCAAAATGTTTTGGCAGCCACACAGCAAACAGTTCTTATTTATAGAAGCAAGAAGTATGACAAACAGTGGGCATGCATCTGAATGCAAATATAATATTACCTACATTTGAATTTAAAAAGGAAGTCAGTTTTATTTACACGCTCCGTTTGCTGTATTATGTTTGCTTGTCAGGATACAGTCTCACCTATATTTTTTACTACGATATATACTGGCCACAAGCAAGGAGTAACATCACAACAACACTTCATTTCAAATACATTTTGGTAGTCTTTTTGGTATAAAAACTTACTCCATCCTTTGAAAAGGCTGTTAGTTGTTGATTACTTTCTTCCTCACAGGAACATACACTATAATCATCTTGACTTGTCCGCTGTGCATACATATGCTCAGCGTCTTCCATCCAAATAGTTCTCACACTCTTTACTACAATGCTCTTAAAGCACGGGAACTCAGTTACAAATATTTAGCAATATTCTTTTTAGTGTTCTTAGTTTTTGCAAGATGCTCAGCATACAAGTGGAAAGTACAGAGGCAGATGATGCAGTCTGAAAGTACTTTTTCACAGCACACATCCTGAAGTCTCAGAGCAGGAAAAGCGCAGTTGTTACTAAATTCATAAACAGTGGCTTTTTTTATCTTCAAGTGTCCCAGTAAGCTGTGACAGTGAGACATCGGGCACAATACCAGGATGCTGAAACTGAAGCAGCTAGATACAATTCAGCCATTATTAGTTGTTATATTTATAACTGTGTTAACCCTATTATCAAAATTGGAAAATATCTATTGTGAAAAATTTCCATTGGTTTTTGAACACTTTGGTACTTTTTAAGACGAGACACTGGGTCACCACGAGAATCAAGCTGAATGCAGCTGTCCACTGTGAAGAAGCTAATTACAACGTTTTAAAAGCTACCTTTCAATGTTGTAATTTATAATCCACAGAAGGAAGTTTCATATCGCTTTACGACACTGGTGTCAAGGGTTAGTCCGTCAGACGACGTCAGCATCCTGTTTTTGTACCTCTGAAAGCGAGGCCCACTTACTGACCAAAACCAACAATGAGACATACAGCGTTACCACACACAATCCATCAGTTTACAGAAAACTCTTATCTCTGTCAGCCGTTCAAAGTTTCACTGCGGTTTCCGTCATAATCCTATAGTTCTGTTTCTCATAAATCTCGCTGATTCTGGTTCTACATTCTCTCTTCCTCTTGCTCTCCCTCACTGTGTGTAAAGTATACATCAGATAAAAATACTGTGCTGATCAGATAAAGCTGTGCTGATATATGAAGTTGAAAGCTGATGATCTGGTATGTTGTTTACTGTATTGTATTATTGTATTGTATTATAATATTACTTTATTATACTGTGTTTCATGCTGACACAGCATTTTTAGTTAATTTTCTTTCTGTGCAGAGGTTACATTCTTAAAACAGTCTTACAATCATTTTTAGAAGCAATTTTATGAGAAACACACCGGCCATTAGTTGGATGAACTTTATTTTATGTATTGAAGTGGAAATCAACTTTTTTTAACAAGTTTGAGGTTTGCACATCATCACAAGTTAGAACAAATGTTACATACGTCCCTGTATCTTCAACCAAACCTGATAGACTTGTGGTCTGAGTCGCTAGCTATGTTTTGTTCCATCTATTGTTGATGCCAGTTAAAGCCAGATAGTCAAGATGTGCTGAATATGATCTTTACTGTGTGGTGTTGTTTGATTTCAGTTCATTTATGTTGTACAGTCATGCAAAGCTGGTAAAATAGCGTAATTTTCACCACACACTAACAAGTCTTAGTCTAACAGAGGGCTGAAGATAGTGACACCTGTATCTAGCATGTACAAGCAGCTTTCTGTAGGTGTGTTCATGGAGTTCATCCAGTGTCCTTGTATGCTTACAGTGCTTCAGCTCTGCTATGTTTTAGAAATTCATTTAATTGCATGTCTTTGTGTGCTTTAGTTTGCTAACCTCTCTTGTTTTTTTGAATCTTTTCCGCCAAGGCTCGCTCTTCCACAGCTTCCTCTGTTCTCAGTAGAGTGCTCAGTCAGTCTCTGGTCTTCTTCTCTTCTCTTTCTGCCGTCCTGAGCTCTCTGGGGCAGTTCTGTTTTAGTCTGGTGGCATGATACTACTGATACTCCTTTAGAACCTCAAAAGGCTCTGTACGGAAAGAGAACCCGCTGTCACCTGTGGGCACAAAATTTACTGTACACTGATCTGCTCACGCTTGATGCATTATGTAGTTAACCCTTTAAAACCTGAACAACCAGGCTTGATTTCTTTCAAAAACATGGCAACGAGAAATTCAACAAGCAATGGCCCAAAAATGAGCAAGAAAATTAGCATTTTTTTCAGTGACCTAATTTTAAATATATTAGTAAGATAATTATGAATATATTTTTCTTGACATTTTTCTCATGTTTTTAAACAATATCCAATTTATCTATTATTTTTTCACTTTCTTCTTTTAGCGCGACATTTCTTGCCAAGTTGCTCATTATGTTTTTAAAAGAACTTAACTTAAACCAGGTTTCGGTTAAAATGCTTGTGAAAAGCATCTAAATTCAGCACACCAAAACTAATGTTAATCCAGGTGTTAAAGGGTTAAACGCAGACCTAAAATCACTCAGCTATTTTCTTTTGATTGAAAATATGTCAGAATGATGCAGATCACTTCCTTCAAAAACAAGAAAATTTGAACTGAAATGTGTAATGAAAACATGATTTATCTGGTAAATGATTGGCCTACACCTTCATGCACATCTGAAAGTATGACTCAGACAAGCTGAAAAATATCAATTTAGTGAAAGTGAAAGTGGCATTTTAATGACCTTGAGTGTGCTTTTTGGCACAGGTATTCTTTCTGAACAGATCTTTTCACATCTCAGGCTGTGTCGGTTGATATGGAAAAATGTGTCAGCTGCTTTTAGATGGATCATCAGATCTGGACTGAATGGTGCTTCCATTTTAAAGCAGCTATCCTGATGTAAGTCACCTTTCCTCAGTTACTCTTAAGTTAAAATGGGTAAAGGAAAGATGACATTTGAAAAAAAAAAAACCCACCCACATTTTCCACACACACAGATTCAGTCTCTTGATTTCTTGTTTAGTCTCTTTCCCCACCCTGCTTTAGCAACCTTATCTGAGTGAATCAGACCCATGCTTCAGTGGCCTACCTGCATGGCAGATAGTGTGTGTAGTCACAGCTTCTTCTCTGGCTAAATGTAGTTTGTGTGTTCTCCTTCAAAATGGGGGTTGTAGATCTGACCCACGCTGCTTCTCTTCGCTGCCTTCTTGCATGTGCTATTTCCTGCAGATTATGTTGTTTTTCTGGGATATATAAATATAAAAAAACACCTCTGCTCATCTGTCTCTGGGGTGGTGGATGTGAAATGTAGTAAATTTTGCTGTCGTATGATGTAGCACTAGTATGTGTGGTAGTAACTAGATATTCTTTTGACTTATAGGAAATGCAGCCATAAATTACTGTAAATTAGGAGGTTAAAAAGGTTCATACACACTTGCATGCATGAGCAATTCTGTGTGTTTTTCTCTTTTTGTGTGCAAAAGGATTGTTTCCAAACCGCATGCATGTTTTCAGAGACAAAGCAAAATCTGCATTGCTGACAAAGATGTAATCTGGTTTTGGGTTAAAACACGCTGCAGACATTTACTTATGTAAATGTCATTTGCAGTCTTTCACATTTGCAGAAACTCTTGAAAATGGTATTCAGCTTTTTCATCACAGCACAGTCACCTCCTTCACATACATTCAGTTATGACATTTAAACAGTGCCAAGAATAAAATGTAGCTTTTCCTATGTTTTTGAATTTAAATTGAAAGGGGATTTGACTATGTTTTGCTTTGTGACAGAACAGCAAGTATTACATCCAGATAAATTGTGAAGACCACAGTTTCTTTTATGTGCTCCTGAAAAGTGACTGTATGACACAGTGTTGTGTTCTGATGAAGGTTAATGTAAAAGGAATTCTAGGCTTGTCTGAATCTCTCAGAGTAGAGCAATCTTGTTTTGGGAGACACTAAAGTGATTTGGTCCAAAAGTATACTGAAGTACAAAGACTTGTGACTACAAAATGATCAAACTTTATAAGAGGACTAAGGATTTTGACTATTTGAGTGTATTAAATCTTGATTTGTTCATGTTTTTTTCAAGAAAAAAATCTTAAATCAGGTAATATTATGTAAGCCAGTCGTAGTTGTAAACTGTTGTGTTGTCTTTTTAGTAGGATTGGGATAACTTTAATCCAAAAAAACTTGATTATCCTGATCCCAGCAGCACGGTGGATTCAGGGTGGATTTCAGGAACAAGTTGCAATAAAACGTTTAAATTGGTCATATATGTATAAACATTTCATTTTGCACCCAATTCGTTTAAATGTTAATGACAAGGTAAATAAAGTAGACATTGGACTACATAATAAGTCTACATAGAGTGTAAAGTTAAAAGTAGTAACAGTCAAAAGTAGTTTCTTACAATTGCATCCTTCAAAACACTCAGCTGGCTATTCTACCTGTTGTTCTTTATGTAGCCGGCAGTCTATACTGTGATGTGTGGTCCCATTTAGATGTGTGGTCCCCTTTTGGATTTGGTCATGTTGAAAAGTTTGTACCTGGATCTGAGTGAACCCATCCAATGACGATTTGAAAAACTGGCACAAAATGTAGATGTATTAGCTGGACAGCAAAACATGGGACCAATCTGATCTGGGGCCCCGGCTTCAAATATTAGTCCTCTCATTAAGTTTGTTCCTCAAGTCTGTGTGTCTCAATATACTTTGGACCAAATCTCTGAAGTCTCTTCTGACACAGCAGTGGTGTGTGTACCTCTCTACTATGATCCTGTTGAAGTAGTGTTTTCCAGACTGGACAGTTGTAATGCTCATGCAGCAGCGAGTGGTTATGGCACTTCATCAACCTGTCTTGGTATTCTTTTCATTTTGATTGTTACAGAGGTGTTTTGTTCTATTGTCAAGATAGCATTGTGCAGTGGTGGTGCTTTATACTGTTGATGTTTTTTTTTTTTGACAAAATGTGTTTCTGTTTGCTTAGATAATGAGATAGTTTTACTTTTTAAGTGTTTTGGATGCAAACAGAATTTCAGTTATGAGGTGTATTTTGGTGTTGATTTGGGAGGCTTGGGTGTGTCTGGTCTGTTCGCTCAGATGACGAGGTAACAGTGGGGAAGTTCTATGCCACCTTCCTGATACAGGACTACTTCAGGAAGTTCAAGAGGCGCAAAGAGCAGGGTCTTGTAGGAAGGCGCTCATGGGAGAGACTGAACACAACCATGGCTCTACAGGTAAGAGTACAATGTATCATGCTCTGTGTTTGTGGGAATACAATCACATAGATACACTTCACCAGTGCATTATACAAATCAGTGATTAAATGTTACTAAATGTCCTTTATCTACAGTACTTTTGTACCAAAAAAAGGTTCCCTGTAGTCAGAGTAACCTGAACAAGAAAAACCAAAACTATTTGCATGGTCTCAGTAAGTGAGATGATATGTTAATTTGGAGAAAAGCCGTGTTAGCATTTCTGAAGTACTTTGCGGATCTGTCTGAGTAGAGACATGTTGTCACTTGGAAAGAACTGGAATGTTTGGCAACATTAAAACTCAATTTGTCTTAACCAGATAAGATTCAGCTGTAGATAAGAAGCCTGTAATTGCTGGTAGGTTTGGAGTTACAGCTACTCTCTCTGCAGGCCGGCCTGCGCACGCTGCATGACATTGGGCCAGAGATACGTCGAGCCATATCATGTGACCTGCAAGAAGGGGGGTTAGTAGACGCAAATGGAGAGGAAGAAGAAGAAATATACAGGGTAAACGTCCTTGAAGATCCCTCCCAGACATTCAGACTGTTTTTGTTTTGTTTTTTAGGTCTTTTTTTTTTTAAAGGTGCAGTTTGTTTGTTTTTTTCCTTAATAAAGCCCTATTAGACCAGTTTCTATTTTGTCTTTAATCCCACCCTTCAAATAGAGGTTTCTGCTGTCTTAGTGTTACAAAATCTCATGTATTACACAACATTGCATTATTTTTTATTATTATTTTTTATATTTTCTGATGGAGATAAGAATTAATAGAATAAAACTCATCATTAATTTCCATTCAGTCTGGCGTTTGCATATTACAGCACAGAGAAAAACCTGATACAGTCAGATATCACATAGATCTTAATGATCTACAGTAATCTACTGTGCACTTTTTTCAAGATTTACTGTATTAACATGATTAATAACAGGCGCTGATGTTAAGTATGAAAAACTGAAGGAAAACACATAGAGCAGGGCTGGATGATTGATTGATCATTAAATTATTATTTGTATATCAAGAACTCACTCTGAATCCAAAAACAGAGAAAATTCTTTTTTTTTTAAATTAAAGTAAAGGAGCTGTATTTACAACAGTAAAATTATATTAAAATATCAATTCACAAATACTATCAACTCATGAAGTATTATCCAAGTCTCATTCATCCAGTCGTATGCTAAGTACTTTCAAAGCAGCACCTTTTGAATAAGCTGAAATTGAAACTTATCTAAGCTCTCTTCAAAGCTAGACCCCATTTACAAAAATAGTAATTTTACCTCACTGAACACGGGAGCTGCCGGTCTACTGTTGCCTCAATCACTTAGTTTGTGTTTTTGAGCAACTTCACAGATAGTTTGGATTCAGCAAAGTGTCACAATAACGCAAACAAACGACCAGTCAAAGAAGTCGTACACCTCCCGTGTTCAGCAAGGTAAATTTTCCTCGTTAGAATACATCTGTTTGGGAAGTACTGAAATGCGACTGAATAAATGACACTTTGATTATATTGCATGAGTTTTGAAAGAGTTTGTAAGTTTGAGAGTTTGTTTAGATATGTTGATGAATGTGGTTGCCTATGACCCGAATTCATCACGAGCTCAGTTTTTGGATTCATCTTTCATCTTCGAGGCTTGAGTGAAAAAACAAAAATTTCCCTCACAAATTAAATGTCAACATTGGGTGGGTAATTGCTATACAAATGTTCTGTACAATCATTTGGTGGTTAAAGTATGTCTTTAAAATGATGTGTATTGATGCAAAATGTTTTTACTTTTGGCCAGCGTGCCAGTTGTACTTTAAGCAGCTTACAGTGTTTATGATGCTTGTTTCTGTCCTCACTGGTTCTTGGTGTCTTTCTGCAGCGTAATGGTGGTCTTTTTGGGAACCATGTCAACCATGTCAGTGCTGATCAGCAAGGCTACCCTCACCCAACCACTGTCACCCAACGGCCGCTACAGATCCTTCCCTTTTCCTGTAGTGGCTCAACTGAACCCACCCAAACAGGCCGGAGATCCAGCGATGTTGACATAGGAGGAGACACAGAGCTGAACTCTTCGCCCATCCAGTATAACCATCATTATCACACCCCTCACCCGTATCATTATCCTCACTGTATTTCCACTTGCCATCAATCGCCAATACCCTCCAATGCCAACCTCAACAATGCCAACGTGCCCTCACTTCTCTCCATGACCAATGGAAGGCAGCAGAAGTGTTTGATAACGAGAGACCGCTCGTCCTCCACCAAAAATGGATCATCTGTGTCCACTTACAGCAAAGGAGTACATGACAAACTTTGGAAGTCACACTCCACAAGGTCAGTGAAAAGAAGATTTATATTTATATTTATACAGCGTTCCCACTGTTACAAAATTCCTGGAGAAGTTATGAAATAAGGAAAACTATTTTCTAGGCCTGGAAATGGTTTGGGATTGATAGAATGTTTGAATGTTTTGAATACACATTGTTTTGGTTGTTGTTTAAAATATGGTCATAATAATCCTAAAACACATCTGATGTTCCGCAAAATTTTCAGAGATGAGATTTGATGAAAGTTAGGCCCTAGCCCATAACCACCAGAAATGGAGTCAGTTAGTGATGCATCCTGCAATTCGGTGTCATAACCCATAACCAGGCCTGTTTACGGGTCCAGTGACAGTGACAAATCGGTGTTTGCAGCTAGTTAGCAGCAGGAATGTCTAACATGCAAGTAAAGTCAGCGGGCACCAGCACTTTGTTTATCCACAAATCCCTGGAAGTGCATGTTGATAAAGTATGGCTTATGAATGACAACTATAATACATGATAAGAGAGAGCGAGAGGAGACCCAAGCTGTGCTTGATGGAGGCTCTGCGCCAAAATGTTAAACATTTTCTATTAATTACAGCCAGCCTGACTGCACTGTCTAGACAAATGACTGTCCATCAGGATGGTCAACACATCTCCACTTACTCCTTAAAATGAAGCCAAAATACTTAAGCGCTGGTGACGTCATTTGGAGCCAGAGTCTGCATAGTAGGGATCTTTGCGATATCAAGTTCCCTTGCATACACCTGTCTGACCAATCGGTAGCAGCCTTATTCATTGCAAGCACAGCTGTCAATCATGAATTCAAACCTCCTTTTTATAGCATCATATAACTAATTAAAAAAAAACCCTATCAGGACAACGAACACTTGAACAAAAATAAGTGTTATAAGAACTACCTAAAATGAAGGAAACCATCTTTGGGAAATACTTATTTGACAATGTACTCAAGACATGCTTCAAGTTCAGTCCCATGTTCCCTTTGATATCATTGACCTATAATGTAGCTAGCCAACAGGGGGTGATCACGATGTTTTGGTTTCACTTTAAGGAGCTTTCATGATGTCCGTCTCTTGTATATACCATCTTTGATTTAGAGACTATCCTTCGAAACTCTCAACAGATGCTGGAAGACAATGAAAAAAAAGGGCATGCTTGACAGAAACCCATCCTTAAACCTCCCCACATTTCCTGTTCAGCATTACAACATCTCAGTGGTCCATGTCAAACCTTGGTTATTCCCTACTGATGTACAAATATATACTTTCTCAAATGGCTCAATCTCTTCTCACATGGCTGATCGCAAAATGGATCTTAATGAATGTTGCTTCCTGTTCCAAAGATTGCAGCAAGAATTGCTTCAGTTTAGACATGTTCAAATAGTGATGATGATACAGTCCTTACAGTCCTTAACTGATATAATTATTCAACAGCTACAACTAATTTTATACATTTCATATTACATATGATATGTAGTTTCATTAAAGTATCTTCCCCTGTATACTTTGGGACAGTAAGCTGGTAAAGCAGTAAAACCATTCAATTAATTATCATCCTTTATAAACATCTATTTCTGAATAGATAAATGTATGTGCTCTCGTCTTTTGTGACTGCATGTAACCTCTCTTCCCCTCCTTTCCTGCTCTCCTGTGTCAAATAATCTCCCTGACCGCCTGCTTTCTCTGCTCGGAGCAGGACACGCTACTATGAGGCCTACATTAGGTATGTGCAGGAGGTCAGCTTCATTTCACAACATGCACTTTTTGTGGCAAAACATGCTGTGAAAGCTCCTTACTTGGAAAAAAAGAGAAAAAACGTATCCAAATTATGTCAGTTGCAAAGAATGTGGTACTGAATAAGCACTGTGTGGAAATGCAACTTTGAGGCTTCATGATGTTTCAGTAAAATTTGTGTTTCACAGTATAATTGTGTGTGCTTTATTGCACTGACTGTAGTATGTCTGATATGAATGTATGATATAAATGTCAAGGTTTTCACTGATCAGTGTTTGACTCATGATATCTTTGACTTTTCTGACGCCAGGTCAGAAAGCAGCGGCGTGCTCTACCCCACCATTCGTCGAGAGGAACCGGGAGACGGGGACAGTGATGACGAGCGGGGCTCGGGAGAGTACTACAGCGGGGAGGAGTTTCATGAAGACGACATCATGCTCACGAAGGACAGGTACTGTGTCGGCAAGGACAGCTGTCAGTGTGAGGAAACGTAACTGTCTGACACACTTAATGGTCCAGTGTGTAGGATTTAGGTAAATAATATTCATAATTATGTTTATATAGTTTATAATCACCTGATAGTAAGAATTGTTGTATTTCTGCGACCTTAGAATGAGCCGTTTATATCTACATATGGAGCGTGTCCTCTTCCAGTCCTCTGTTATCTCTACAGTAGCTCAGAACGAATAAACCAAACTGGCTCCAGATAGACATTTTCGCATCGGCTGCCATATTTCTCTCACACACTTGATGCACAGGACAAGCTTCAGTTCTGCACCCTCACTGCTAGATGCCACTAAATCCTACGCACTGGACCTTTAATGCAGCTGTAGCCACAAGCACCACATGTGGACCGCTGCCATGTTTGCATGTCGTTAATATGACTTTATAAAAGGATTTTTTCTCTGAGTGGCCACCACTATTATCTAGAATTTATCAAGAATGCCAGAAAACTTCAGTTTATAGCCCGGGCTATTGTTTACTTAAATCACTGACCTCCTCAGGCTTATATTTTGGCCTTTATTTCCTTTCACACAAAACTGCTGCTCAGCAAAGATAGCGAAAAACAATGACATTTTTAAATGTATTTATTTATTTTTCAAAAACTTGGGAAGAGGAAAATGACCTAAACCACAACAACAACAACAACAACAACAACAACAACAAAAAACAAAACAAAATGAGAAAGTAAGACAAAAAAATGCAAAGTGACAAATTACCTGAAAAGAAATCGTAACAATTATAATTATTCTGTAAAAGAATTTAAAATGTATAATTATTTTAATTATGAATACAATTCACTGGACATTTTTCCTTTGCTTTTTAGAGAATAGTCTTCTACTTCTACTGTTCCCTTTTTTGCATCTCTCTTGTTTACTATGCGTGCAGCTAATCGCGTCTTCTTTGGTGCTGACAGTTTCAGTAAAATTAACTGAATGATTGAATTGTGGAGAATCTTACCAAGCTAACATTGTAAGTAGTTTGTCCATATTGACAAAAGTTTCAACATATATACATATTGTATGCATGATCTAAGCAACAAACTATCATTTTCTCCAGCAGGCAGCCAACAACTCGGTTTATACATCCAAAGAACTTCTATAAAAATGACCTGCACGGTTACCAGACCAGGGCTCTAATTGAGAAAGGGCTTTATTTGTCAAAATTTGTTTCCCCACCTGGCGAGTAAAAGGGACAGGTGTTTAATTGGGACTAAGCTTTTATTTGAAGTTGTACAGTAAGCACCTATGGTTCATTGTGCATCACCAGTTACAACATAATAACAATTAATTCATTTGTCACCTTTTTCCAATTTTTTTCCCCTCCAAATATGTATGTTCATTATGTAATTTACATATATTCTGCAACACTGCAGGGATATTCCTAGGGCCACATCACTTTACTAAAATGGTGAATTTATTTTTCAATCTGTTTTTTTGACAGGTTGTCCAACAAAGACCACCATGATGCAGAGAGTGAATTTGACCTTGGGGTTTCCAAGGGCGACCACCAGCATGATGACGATGATGATGACCAACAACCAATCTACCAAGATGGCAGGCGGTCACCCAGGAGATGGCTTTTACCCTCACCTCAAGGTGATACGCCACAGCACAAAAACTGCAGTTTATTTTATTATTGTTAGAATTTCTTCTGAGTCGTTGAAAGGTGACTAAGATTCTTTGACACTGTCAGATTTGATGTAAAACAACTCTTTATGTTATGTATTTATATGAAAGCTAATTCGAGCTTCTTTGTGATCAACTCATTATAAAGATTTATTCACACATTGATACACTGGGCTGATTCATTCACTCATGAGCATTCAGGTTCACTTTATTGTATTAAATAAGTATTGATATCAAGAAGAGATTTATTAGATGTTAATATTGTATGATACCTATATTGTCTGAAAAATATGCTTTTCTTGTTTTTCATTTGACTTTTTCTTATCTCAATATTTATTTTTCTGTAAGTAACCAAAGTTGAAGTCCAGAGGGCTAATTCTTGGTCTTTGTTTTATCTCTCAGCCTCCAACAGACCAACATTCAGTTTTGAGTGTCTTCGCAGAAGAAGTAGTCAGGAAGAAGCTCCTCCCTCTCCCACCTGCACAGCTCTTCCACTACACTTGGTGCAGCAACAAGTAAGAATATTGTGACAAAATGAATGTATAGTATTTTCACAAAATGCAGCTGTCACAAAGGTCGCACAGGAATTGCTCTTGTAAGAGACCTGTTTTGTCTCCTCTCTCTACCCAAAAATGCCCACCCTACTTGATTGAACCTAAGGTGATGGCGGTGGCTGGACTCGATGCCAGTAGGATTCACCGTCTGTCTCCTACGCGGTCGCTTCGCTCATGGGTCACGCCTCCTGCCTCACCCATCACCCGCGACTGCTCACCATGCTACACACCACTCATACAGGTCTGGTTCACATGTTAACATGCACAACAGGTTGTCTCGCGTTTAATCAAGGTTATATATAATATTATTATTATATAATATTGCCAAATATGTGAAAGTAAATGTTAACTGTAAGAAAGAGAAAAAACAGTTCTCATTGAGCCTTTGATGGCTGATATCAATCAATCAATCTGATACCAACCCTTCACCAAAGAAGTATCTCTGACACCCAGAAACATGTAGTTTACAAATGTACACCCGTGTGTGTGTGTGTGTGTGTGTGTGTGTGTGTGTGTGTGTGTGTGTGTGTGTGCATGTGTGCACTCAGGTGGACTGGCGCAGTCCTGGCAGCGTCAGCAGCATCCCCGGCGCAGTGAAGAGGAGCTCGTGGTACACAGACGGTGCAGACGGTCCTCCTAGCCGCAGCCACTCTCCTTCACGTCTGCAGTTACCTGCAGAAAGCTGCTCACACTTCCTGCAGAAGAGAGGCAGCGCCAACAGTGTAGTGGAGGCTGTGAGTAAAAAACACATGGAGCCTCAAACATAAGAACTACACTTTGATAAGATTTCATTGATTCATTTGTGGAGCGATGATGATTTGGAAGGTTCTTTAAGTTTCTTAGAGCAGGGATGCAATTTTTACTTTCAGTATCAGTTCCATTCTTGATTGTTGTTTTGATGTTTTGTTAAATTTCCAAAATTTTAAAATGATATCCAATACCCATATATTTATTTAACATTCCTTAGCTATAATAATAACTTTGTGATGATATCAAACCAGAGAGCAACAACCTAATGTACACCACACACACACACACACACACACACACACACACACACACACACACACACACACACACACACACACACACACACACACACACATACAATTCAGATCCACAACTGTTCTCAAGACCAAAATCTCACATTCAGGTCATTCTGATGGGAAATTATTTAAAAAATTATCTTTTTAGCTTTGATTATGTTGTCATCCTCAGGTCCTGATCTCTGAGGGTCTCGGGAAATTCGCCAGGGACCCCAACTTTGTGTCAGCAACCACACACGAAATTGCAGACGCATGCGAATTGACCATCGATGAGATGGAGAGCGCCGCTAGTAACCTGCTGAATGGGAGTATGGGTAACGGCAACACTGGGGGAGCCGGGAGCATCAGCTCGGACCCACATGACTCCACGCATGTTAGAGACCGTAGTATCCGCGACTACAGCGACGAGGAGCCGTATGTGGCTCAGAAATGCGAGGAGGACCTTACAGACGAGATGATATGCATCACATCGCTATAGCAGTGGCTCACATGGGATCTTTTAGGTTTTTTCAATTGAATTTCTACAACTGTTCCACAGCGAGGGGATGCCTCTGCTCAGCAGCGTCCTGCAATAGATGGAAATGTAAAACATGGATAAGAGAACAAAGTGCCTTGTTTTCTCTTTCTGTGGAATAAAAATGGAAACGTGGGAGAGATTAGAGATGAAACTGATGGCCATATGGAAGAGCTGAGAAAATCAAACCAGAGGGAATCAATCTACTCGCCAGCTGCCTGTCATTAAGCAGGGATTCAGGATACAGCTGAATAACCTGCCAGCCTCGCAAAGCCAGCTCACACCTCATCGATATTTGCATTGTTTTGGCTCTATACTGCAACGCTTTCATTTGAAGGCCTTTGTATCCATATTGAGTGAACAGTGTTGGGATTGTTGGTGTGTCATTTTCCTGCTGCACTGCCCTTAAATCATGTTACTTTGTCTAAATAAGGCCATGAATCATACACTGTTCACTCAGAATGAAGAGCCAATAAAACAGAAAATATGACGCCGTTATAAACACATTGATTGTGTTTGATGGAGAGACGCTGGCTTTGTAAAGCTGCATATGTCCTGCTGCAAAATGTCTTTGGCTTCCCAGTGTATCAAAAGATTCCCTGTATTCAGTTGAGTTTAATGTCATGTATATACAGTGTGTGATTTTAACCTTTAGAGGTCATGATAACAAACGCTGGTTACTTACATTACATTTAGGCCTCCATGACTCAAATAACACAAAAAAGGTGATAAAAACATATAATATTTTTATTTAATTTATTTCAACTAATCTCAGTGCAGAGTGATGATCAGGCTCATCTGGATTCACGGTTTCAGGGTTAAATGTTGCTTGTCTCGGTACTTGACTTGAAAAGGAAATCACATATCAATGAAAAAAGACTTTGTCCTCAGGCATATCCTTCTGTTTGACATGCACACTGATATGACACATGGAAACCTTACAGCATGTTTCTGTGTGTCACGTCATCCTCCCCTTTACATCAACAACTTACACTAAATTTACACCCATTTTACTGACTTGATTACTTTAAACACCCTGAAAATTACGGAAGATTTTATGGCAAAATGTCACACTCGTTTCCATAGCGAATTTTCGAAGCCTCACTCAGAATATGCAAAGAGACACTTTACTCAGACCTCCTTATTTGTGAAATTCAGACAACCTGCCTGAGTGTTTAAACTGAGGTACAGAGTGTCTGCAGATCCTTAAAAAGTCTTGAATTCAATTTTTAAAATATCAGGCCTTCAAAGTCAATACTTTAAAGTCAGTTTGAGAGGTCTTAATTGCCAACAACATTTTACCTAATTTTATTAATCCATCTTTTAATTTCTCTTTGTCTAAGTTTGTCAAAGCTGTTATGAGTCCACATTTTTAGGTGATGCAGGCACAAAACAAGTGAAAGACATTATAGAGACAACACTATGTGGGAGAAAAAAACAGGTTTAAAAAATAAATGAAAATTATTGGCATATTGGTACAAAGCGTGTTGAGGGTGTTAAATGGCTGTCTACATTCTAATGTTAAATATCTTTAAACCTACAACTGAACCTAATACTGTATTCACTTACTTGCACTTATCTGTTGGCAAAATGTAGATTAAACTAATGCTGTACCGCATACTTTGATGCTCACTTTTAATGCTTGAATAAGAACATGATTTGTTCACAGATGTGTCCTGAATTCGGTAAAAACCTATATTCAAATGATCTTTAAAAGCATTTATTTTACTGCTGCATGAGACCCCAATTGGTAATATGTTTTAAATGAGTCTTAAAAATGACCCAGATATTCATGCCTGAATGCTAAAGGCACAAAATAATCAGGACAGTGTCATTCGACATCATCTGACATCACTCTACAGTCATGTGGCTTGTATGAGCTTTGCTTCCTGCCGAGCAGCAACAAACTTAACTGCCAGTCTTCATCAGGCATCTGAGTGCTTGTTTCATCATAAAGTCACATTAAGTAGATCTGCAACACATAGATCTGATAGTTATTTGTTGTTTGTCACTGTCATGTAATTCCAACATCACACAGAAAGGTAAACTTTCCTGACAATATATAAATTCAGTATATTTGTGTTTTTGGAATGAAATGATTGATGTCAGCTGTTGCCTTTTTTTTAGGCTGTTGCCTGTAAAGAGAGAACTGCACAACCTGCTCGTACTTAAAAACACTAACGAGAAGCAACACTTCTCACCTGCTGTCCTTCACGTTTGCTCCACCACTAACCGGTGTTTGTCTACCACTGCCAACTGTAATAACATCTTCAGGTCAACACTGGATCGTGGCAGGGTAATCATTGCTTTTCTTTTTATCCTCAATTTAAATACTGTTGTCAGGGGAACATATTTAATCTGTGCAATCAAAGGGCTCTTTCGAATATAGAACCAAAACAAGGAGTGCATTTACATGCACATTAATATTGAAATATTATTCCAGATACGTTGATTTGATTCCATTTTTAATGTGTTGTTGAGAAGTACTGTTTCTTGTGTACAATTATTAAAAGTTTAGTAATAAAACATTAAAAGTTTTTTTTCTTGCATATACTTATAGCAAGTATGTGCAGGTTAATTTAACCTGAGCTGGTATCTGGAATACTCTTCAAATGTACTCCCTATACATATATACAGTTTTTAGTTGCCAATACAGCTGATAAAAATGACTTATGCATTTTCTAACTGCATGTAAATTTTGTTAAACTTTTGACATATTTCAATTATTACCTCTTTAACTTTCGGGGTGTGTAGGTTAAGGTGTCAGGGAAACTCTGGCAAAGGCTGCATTTGCACAAAATGGAGAGAGAAAGATATTTAAAGTTGTAAAAATGCAGCGAGTTTCTGCAGTGATTCGATCAAAATTCTGATTGGTTAATGGTGATCTAACACACAGACTCTCACCTTCCAAACCCTAAAATTGCATCAGTGTTTGATTGACAGGTAAATGTGTAGCAGTTTAATTGGAACAACCAACATCAGAAAAAAAAATCAAGAAGGGCAAAGTTACCTATTTAAAGTCTCTAATCTCTTTGTGTAAATGCAGCCATGCAGAGGTTCTGTTGATTGTTTTGGATTTTACGGACTTCAAAAAAAAATATTTTAGAATAATTGAGAGCACTTCAAAAGCCATATTACACACATGCTGTAAGAAATTAGTATATTTACTGCAGACAAGAGGCAGGGCTGCAGCGTCTCGTACAGACGGATGGACACTGGTTGTTTTTAGGAAACTGTGATGGTTTCTCCAATGAGAGAAACAGACACTAATTACAAGTACTTTTTAAAAAAAAAGAATAAGTCATTCCGTGTTATCCTTGATTTTAATTGAATTAAAATTGACTGGCCAACAATCCATGACTTTGTACAGTCCAAGTCAATGAAACCAAATTTTATGGCAAACAACATGTCAGAAAGTCAGCGATCACCTGCTGCTTATTCACAGTACAAATATCCAAATGCATCCAAATTTAGACACACAAAAGAAACAGAAACCAACACAAAGCTTTGTCGTGCAACTGACAGCTTTATTTTTTTGTACTGTTCCACTGCTTTACAGATGTCTATGATACGACAACAATGTAAACAATCTGTACAGTGTTTGTATAAAGTGATGAAGATTTCTGCTTTCTACCCATTTGTTGTATGGAAATTTAAAAAAACAATAGCTCTATCTTCTTTGTAGCACAAGTACTAGTACCTTCTAGATTTTGTACCAATGGAAAACAAAAACCCCGTTTTGTACATTTGAATTCTTGCTGAGGATTTTTGTAAGGGTCGCTGAATAAAGTAACGAGGACAAGGTCAGGACGGCTTCTAGTGTTTGTTTACAATCTTACAAGAGAAAATAAGAACATGCAAGCATAAAAGCTCAAGAATTTTCATGATAATCTTCCCTTTGATGATCTGCGAGTTTCTACTTCATTAAGACATAAATGATTTAAACATTCAAGTAATATTGTACAACACTGCATATAATGTAAACAATAACTGTCACTGTAATTAAAGTACTTTATAGAATAGTGCAAAGCTTACTAAGACAATCAATTCATTCTAGCACTTGGCTGCATTAGAGCTGATAATAATAAAAATGTCAATTTTACTGAAATCAATCCTTCATGTATAAATTTTAAGATTTTCGGTGAAGCTGATTCTAAAATATTCTCAACATCAATGTGCATCACGCTTGGCATGACCAAATGAACACACTTCATCGGCAATGACTGTATATGTGCAGTAATTCACATTGACATCGGGACATAATGATTTCATAGGCACAGACGGTGTTATCTGATCAGATCAATAATCAAAAGCTTCTTAGTAAACATCCACGATACATTTAAAAAAATAGAAAACTAGAACAACTAGAACAGACGCCTGTCATTTAGCTTCATTCCATCAAAATCGGATTTTTTCCTACCAGTGGCGAACTTGTCTGAACATGAAAAGCCTCCCTCTTTCATTTCTTCAACCACCTTCTTGAAAAGGTTGACCTTGTGAAATGTCCATATATCCAAAAACCTGCTGATACCTGAATTTTTCAGAATGTTTAAAAGTAGGTGTTTCTTCCTCCATATATGAAATGTGTTTTTTTCTTTTGGGCATGCATCTCTAACCAAGCCTTGCAAACTGTAGATGACTTTGTTGGTGTACAACACACACAGAGTTGACCATAAACAGGCAAGAGGCCATAAGTCGCAAACTGCAGTAAAAAGGAGTAAAAATGACCTGCATCAAAGTCAGAATATGTCATACTTTCAGTAAATGTAGAATATGAGTGTGTATGAGTGTATGAATGTAGTTACTGTAAGACCAACAACAGATAAAATCTTTCCACTTACACATACAGGTGTGCTCATCGAGTGGTTGTGGGGGGGGGGCATCACCAAAGGCTAAATTACTCTGGTTTTCGAGTGGATTTAACTCAGACCTTGTAGTTTGATAATCCCTTCACTGATTCACACTGTATGAAAACAAACCAATGAAAACAGTATTTGTCACAATGTTGAATCTGAAGTTTTTCAGGATGATGTGGAAGGTTATCTTGGTGACGACTGATCTGACTGACAAAACAAAAGTTGCTGTTTGGGTAAACAGTCTGCAGGTTGCTGATTAACAAACAGTAATGAGTAATGATCACTCACACATGACTGTTGCTATTGACTGAATGCAGCTGTCAACAAAATTTGAGACAGAATGCTGATGAGAAAAAAACATTGGGATGAAAAAAAAGTGTTTCTAGTTACAACCTGTTCCTCAAAACTTGGCTCGCCTGTGACTTAAATGGCTTCATTAATGGATTCATTCTTTTAAAGCACCTAGCTGTACTTGTGTTGTAACAGGCGTAAAAATTTTCCATTGTGAAATTAGAGCCCCCTTTAAAGTGATTAATGTAGTGTGGAATTTAACATGAAACCACTCAGGAAAGCAGTGTGTGGGTGAAATGTTATCTAAACTCTGTCAGCTGAAAGTTATGGCTTTGTTTGGCTTTTTCAATTTGTGTTTCTGGCATGCTTCCAAGGAAAATGGTGAACATAATCTATTGATGGATTGGGGATCATGTTTAACAACAGAAAAAATATATTCAAACATCAATTAAACTTACAACTGGCGTAGTCTAATTTAAGTGTCATATCCAGTCGTACCTTCAGTACACATGCAATTTTTCCTAAAAGCTTACTATATAACACTGAACCTATATTAAAGCCTAGCTATGCCCTCTTCAAACCCAGACTCTGATAAAAAAAAATTTTTTTTGCCAAAATGTGTGTTTGGGAAGAACTGAACATACAACTTGATAAATGAGACTTGGGTTATACTGCATGGGTTGTAGGAGAGTTTGTAAATTGATGTTTTTTTATATTGTTAAACGTGGTCCTGAATCAATACATCATTCTGTTTTCTGTGGAGGCATGTGAGAAAAATGATGTTTCCCTCAATTTAAGGTAACAAACAACACAAGTGGGCAACAAATGGTCATTTTATGAGTGACGTGTTTCTTGAAGTTTACTAAAGAAATTCCGTATGTTATTTAGAAATGACAGTAAGACCAATATCATTATTGGAAAAATAAGGAAGCGACAAAGTAAACGTCTCCTAATCCTAAATTTCACATGTAAACTGCTCAAATCAACTGTATTTACTGTGGCCTTGAATTGAGATAGCATAGACCACTTTCTCATAATTACTGTTAATGTGACAACATGTAACACTGATATGTTGCCTTGTGTGTGCAAATCAGGTGTGTTACAACACTCACATTATTCATTTATCAGATCCACGGCAAAATGATCCACTCCAGATCAAACACACAGTGAGCTGGTCACACGCTGCTGGTGTGTAATAACGGACGGTATTGTGATCTGTTTACCCTTTGCTCGTGCTTTCTTCATCTCTGTGTGTCAAGCGTTGGTGGTTGGTACACGGGAACCCCCGGGTCGACGAGAGGAGGGCGACCTCTGATGATGTCAGCAGCTTTCTCTGCTATCATGATGGTGGGAGCATTCAGGTTGCCACTAACGATGCTGGGCATGATGGAGGCATCGACCACACGCAGCCTTTCCATCCCCAAACACGTGTGTTCGAGTCAACGACTGCCATCGGATCGGTTGACGAGCCCATCTTGCAGGTGCAGGACGGGTGGTAGGCGCTGTCAGCTTTTCGCCGAACAAAAGCGTCAATGTCAGCGTCGGATTGGACCTGAGGACCGGGCTGGACTTCAGGACCGCGGAACGGGTTGAAAGCTTTTTGGGCGAAAATCTCTCTGGAGAGTTTGACACACTCCCTGAACTCCGACACGTCAACATCTAAGAGGAGAGACAAGCAAAAACTGGTGTTAATATGATTATATGATTAGCTTACCATTCAACTCAACTCCAGGCGTACAGTCAAATCATCTTCCACATTGCTGCTCTGCACTTGGCACTAAGCCTGAGCACGTGCACAATATCAATACTCCTCAGCCTCCAGATGAAGCGTCAAAGTTAATATCAAGCAAAGCACATCCAGAACCAACAGGCCTCATAGAAAGCGTGCTCTGTGGGAAAACAGAAGTTCTTCAGACTTTTGTTGACTTCTGTACTTGACAGTGCAGTGACTGACTCTTACCGGTGGAGAGATAGTTTGGCTGGAGAATTGGGTGATCCAAAGGGTTGGCGCTCTTCAGCTTCATCCAGCCGATACTTGTGCTTCTCATTGGTCCGACGTGAACCTGCAACACCAGCAGAAACACTCATCTCTGTGGTATGTTTTATATTCACACCTCCATGGCACATGTGCTGTACTCTTAGACTTTCTTTTCTCTGTACTCACTGTGAGCTGATCAAACTCCTAACGCAAGACAGAGAAACTTCACCCCAAAATCAAATACATGGTGCTCAGAGCACCAAAAAATCAATAAATAAAAAAAAACTCAACAGCAATGTCTCTTTCCATAAATCATGACACGGTTACTCAAGATAATCCACAGACTTTGTTGTGAGCAGTTTCATGCAGGAACTATTTTCTTTCTCCCAAACTATTCCTGTCAACCGAATCACAACAATACCTTCATCCAATACACACTTTTAAAACAACTGCTTTTGTTGTCCTCGAGCACTACAGGTGCTACCCATTATGCTATTCCCAGTGTTTTTGCATTTTTGGTTCCTACGCACCTCAGTTTCTGAAACAAACATGCCCATTGTTTAACCCTTTCATACCTGGGCAAACTGGCTTGATTTCTTTCAAAAACAGGAGAAAGGCAATGAGCAACAAAAAAAGGCTGGCAGAATCAGTGACTTGTTTTAAGTCACTTCTTAAAAAGATTCAACCTGCAATCAATAGACTTTATGTGATGTCGACTTTTAATTCATCTTTTAATTTTATTTATTTATTTATACTTTTTAATTTTGTCTTTTAATTAAATTTATCTTATTACTTATCTTACTTATTTATCTTTTGACTTATTTCTTATTCTATATTAATCAATGTCAAATCACTTTGTAAACTGTGTTTTTCAAGGTGTTATATAAATAAAGTTATTATAATTATGATTAAAAGAAGAAACATCCCCCAGATGGACAAGAAATTTGTAAAAAGCATAAGAAAATAACCTGAAAATTAGCAACAAAATTTTTTTTCCAAAACACGAACACTAAACAACAAAACAAAACAAACAAAACAAAACAAAAAAGGGAAAGAATGACTAGAAAAAAAAGCTTGAAAATTATGATAATTCTTTAAAAATAATTTTGAATATTATATATATCAAAATCTAGTTCTCTGGAAATGTTTCCTGAGCTTTTTTAAAAATAAATTCTTAATCTACTAATTTCTTGCAATATGCAGGGGACATGTCTCGCCACATTTCTCATTGCCTTTTTCCCCATGTTTCTGAAAGAAATCAAACCATTTGCTTAGGGTTCCAAGGTTTAAATATGCAGCACAAGAAAAGGGATGTCGATCCAGGTTTCAAAGGGTTAAAAACGAATAACTAAAGCCTTTTGCGGCACTACAAAAGAAGCCTCATTTCAGGATGTGTAAAACAATTATCTCACACCTGGCAACCATGCCTCCCTGGAAAAGTGTCAATAAATAATTTCACCGCCTCTCTGGAAATTTCTAGGAGGCTCTGGCATTGAATGTCAGAAGTGATCGTGTTTTTCCGTGGAATAGCACTTGTGACTCCTGAAACACCTTTGTGTCTTTTGTATTAAATAAGGATCTCATCAAGACAGTCATGACTAAGAGTGGTGTAGTTTCAGTGTGTGATGGAGCATATATACTTCTATGTTTTGCCATTTTCTGTGACACACTGTTGACGCATACCAAACAGGCGAAACGCATACTCGCATGGGCACACATCTCCCTAAATAAAATGAAACAACCATGCAACCTCAAACCTGACACATACTTGACATCAAACCCAAACAACTTCCAAAGAATAAAACCTCTTCCAGACGCACCCACAGCCACCCTTTCCTGAACACGCACCTGATATGCCTCGATCTTGGAGGCAACTCGTCCGTGGTCGATGACCTGAGAGGGCAGGAAGTGAAACTGAATGTCAGGGTGTGTGACGTGCGGCCGACTGCGAACGAACCCTCCGCTCTCCAAGTGGGCTGTTGCTCCGTAACCTAGGGGACAGTTGTCATTGTAAGAGAGATGGCGAGATGCGGTGTAGTCAGACAGGCAGCGTCTGTTTTGTCCAACTCACAAACATTTCAAAGACAGTTCAAACAACTCAGTCAGAGTGTTTGTACTGGCAGACTGCGTGTTTCAATCTCTGTCTGGTCTGCTGGTGCGTCTGGTGAGTTGCCAGTGGTGTGATGTCAGTAGTTTGTGTTTATGATTGCGAAGGCAACTCTGGAAATTTTTGCTATTGTGACACCAGTGTTTTCTGCCTTATTCGAGTTGTACTGAGCTCACCTTACAGTCCACGCTGTGTACTCTGTGTCAGAAAACATCCACCAAATGATTCAGGAGTCCTGACTAAGAAAAATCATTAAAAGATCCCTATGAATAGTGCTGTGATACCAATCACTGACTCTGTCACGTGCATCAGGCCTGCAAATATAGACATGCCCGCCTGCAGACTTCAAACCCAAAAATCCCAAAACAAAACAAAAAAAAAATTGCTGCAGGCCGACACACCCTCGAAAGAACTCTGTTGTAAGAGTTCATTTACTGCTAATTGGTTATATAAACAGTTACCACCCTGAGGTTTTCTTTGAATCTGGCTAGTTACTCTTCTGTGATTAAAAACAAAACAACTGAGCTACTTTGAACAAGCATAACACCTGTGGAATAAAATATCCAATAAGGCTGTGGAGGATAGTAAGGAAGAGTAGTTTTGTTTTACCTCAAATACTTCTACATTTTGTGACACCAAATTGATATGGACCCATATCTGTCCTTAACTTATATTTTCTGTTTTAATAATAGGCATTAATTAAGTGAGTTTTTATTGAAGTTCAGTGGTATCAACCCTCAGAAATTAACTTTTTTGTAGAACTTTTAAAAAAAATGTAAACCTTTTCCACGTGCGATGGTGTGTTTGTCTTGAGTCTATGACATTTAAAAGCAGTGCCTCCTTTAGCACTCTTTACTCATTGCACAGTGCTATGGTTGTTGGTACCTTGCTACTTATCATCATGGATTTTCCGGTTGTTGTTAAGATTTTGCTTGGCATCTACTGTGTCTTGTTTGAAAAAGGGAAATGGTGAAATGGCTCTAGAAGAAAAGGAGAGGCTAAGTTTACGCTAAGCCATCCCTGAAAGATGATACTGAACAGTCACTGAACGACGACGCTGAACCGGCCCTGAATGACAACGAAGCTCATCTGACGTCAATGCAACTGGCTTGGGCGGCAGTTGGGTGAGTTTTGACCTTACTATATAAAATGTTTCTCTTGAACATGACTCAACACAGCTAAGCACATTTAAACTGGTAATGCAAATGGAAGTCAGCACATGGTTTGACTCAGAATGGCCAAAGCTGCGAACAGAAAAGTCCTATTTGTTTACCAGTAAACAGGGTGAGCCACTCCAGGCCTATCTTCACCATGTGGAAAAGTTTCTGGGCCTTGTACAGGGTGATGGGCTGAGTGCACTGCTGCTGGACGTACAGCTCCAAATGATCCTGCAGGTTACTGCCAACACCTGAGAAACAACAGAGCCAAGAGAGGCATGGAAACCAGTCATTCTAATAAAATGAATTTCAGGCCTGATATGTATATCAGCATCAAACAGGTGGAATCACTATATCAGTTTGTGTTGGTTTTTGATGTGTTGAAAAAGACACTTGATTTCCAACCTGGTCTGCTTCACAGCAGTGTGGGGAGTTTGTGGAGTGTGCAGATAGTGTAAACCAGCATCTTCAGTTTATTCAGTCAGAGTTTTTTCCATAATCAGTTTGTTAAAATGATGCTTTTTCAAGGCCCAGTGTGTAGGATTTATGGATATCTATTGGCAGAAATTGTGTATAATATTAAAAACAATATTTTCATTAGCTTGTAATCACCTCAAATTGAGAAACATTGTGTTTTCGAAACCTTAGAATGACCCGTTTATATCTACAAATGGAGCGAGTCTTTTTCCATCAAGTCCACCATGTTGTTTCTACAGTAGCCCTGAACAGACAAATCAAACACTGGCTCTAAATAGGCCCATTCAGGCTTTTACGTCAGACACCATATCTCTCCTACATGCACACAGAAGATACGTTTCATTTGTGCAACCTCACAGCTAGATGCCACTTGATCCTACACATTGTATGCTATAATGGTTTAAAAAAACACACATCTCTGAGTGCACAAAATGTACCGGGTAGGTGCTGGACCACAGGGATGCCGAGCTGTTTTAGGTCATCAGCGTTTCCCACCCCCGACAGCATGAGAAGCTGAGGGGAGTTGATGGCTCCACCGCTTAATATCACCTCCTTATCTGCAAATGCCTGAAAAGGGACCAGAAAAACTGATGAGGGAATTATTGAACAAGAATCTCCATCCATGATAGTGGCTATATGATTACCAACAGGCATGCTTTAATATTCACGATACTGTCAGGGTGCTTACATGTTCATGACAGGGTCATCAGAGTCATTTGTCTGGGAACCAAGAATGTTGATTTTTACTGAATAAGTGAAATTTCTGACCTACTAGTAGTGCTAAACAAAAAACCAGGAGATTACCAAAGTCATTATGATTCATCCTTTGGGCAACATTGACATCTGTGCCAAATTTCACTGCTCTCCATTCAAAAATGGTAAAGAAAGTTACAAAATCCAAAGACATCATCATCATGGTGCTAGAGCAAAAGTCGGGAGATTGCCACGGTCATGAGTATTTGTGCTCTGTACAACATTTTGAGCTGATCCATCCAACAGTTATTAAGATATTTTAGATGGAACCAAAATGATGGATCAATAGACCAATATTGCCATAAATATCTACATACAATAAGACGAGTAGTAACTAAAAAGATGATCAAAAAAAGATATTCCCAATTTGTGTGTTACTTTTTAATTTATCACCTTACATAACATAATTTTTCTTTACGAGGAACTCGTATCCACCTTACCCTTTTCTTTTGTCCTTTCTGTGTGTATTCCACGCCCACAGCACGGTTACCATCAAACAGGATCTTGGTGGTCAGGCAGCGCACCTCCGTCTTCAGGTTGGGTCGACCCAGGACAGGTCTCAGGTAGGCACTGGCTGTGCTCCACCTCTTTCCTGGACAGATTCGGGCAGGGAGATGTTGACAATACAGCTCATTTATAAAAGATGTCAAAATACTGAATTGTAGTAAAAAGTGTTCCTAAATAATTGTGGTAATAGTTGTTCTTTTTTTAATCTTTAACCTTTAAAAATCGTCATGTCCATCCAGCCCACGCCCTCCTGTTGGTGTCCATTCATGTCATCAGTGAAGGGGTACCCCGCCTGCTGCCCCGCCTCAATAAAAGCTTTGTGAAGGGGATGGTTTGTCTTCCCTCTGGACACGTGAAGAGGTCCACTGCCTCCCCGGTACCTACAGCACACACAAGACACACACACTGACTGGCGGCTGTGTGGAAAATTAACACACAAAGGTGCTTCCACATCCAGTGTGAACCCAGCATTAGACGTAACTCCAACCATGCATTGCGCAGTTTGCTGCAAGTGTGAGAGCAAGGCAGACAAAACAGTGTTGTTTCTTTAATGGCACCTATCTCAGGTCTTTGTTGTTACTTGATAACCACTACTAAATAAAACAATTATAGTGGGGCAATCAAAAATTGAGTTTAAGGAAGTAGATTTCTGACCCACAACGGTGAGCCTTGAAATAGTGACAGTAGAGTCCCTAAAGGGTTTAAAAACAAAAATTTCCTGAGACGATTCTACCTGCAATTGTTTTGTAAAACCATCGACACATTTCTAAAATCTATCTGATCCAAACAGTTTGAAAACAATATAAAGCTTGGACACATAAAAATAGAAGAATGTGAAAATGTGCTCAATAGGACTGACTTGAATGTCCTACTTTTGCATGTAGATGAAAAAACAAAAATTATCACCCAGGCTGAAGTAACCTCATGCCAGACAGATGATCAAATGTCACTTATCAGGCTTAGCCGTGTGAAGTGTGTGTTAACAAGACTTGGTGATAAGGAATTCAGTGGAAGCATAGGTTAAGCTACAACTGCAGGATAAGCTTCCAGTGAATTTTAGTCTGATACATGATACTACAAACCTGATTGCTCTATATTTTAAAATAACACAACCATGTGCATCGATTCTCCGAAATGTCATATTTGTTTCCAGGCCACACAAGTCTTTATCATTAACCAACATGCTAATATCTGAGCTGCCATCTACCATCTTCATTTGCATGTGTTTCCCCATTTCCAAGTCTCCTGTGGTAACATTAGACTGGTGACGCACTGCATTTTATCTTTGATACTCATACGGCACAATTTTGTGTGGGAACTTTTTTTATTGTGCTACGGAATACTATATTACATTACCTACCAGGACGCATTTTGATCCAAGTTGAGTCTATGGGACTGAAGCGCTGACACTGCCAAAGCCAGGTTTCCCCTCAACTTCATTCCATGAGTTTTAACTATATGTTATTTACTATATATTAATGATGTTAACACAAGTCAAAAGGGCCTTTGAATATTTTTTGTTAGGTACCTGTTTTCTCCCAGCTCATGACACTGAGCTTTCCTAAAGTAAGGCAGACAGTGCTCGTAGTCCCATCCCTCGGCTCCCTCTCTCTGCCAGCGGTTGTAGTCTTCAGCATGTCCACGGATGTACACCATGGCGTTGAGTGAAGAGGACCCGCCCCAGACACGGCCCCTCGGCCAGTACAACACCCGGTTGTCCATGTGGGCCTGAGGTAGAGTGTGGTAGTACCAGTTATACCTGAGGGCAAAATTGGAAAGAAATACAGCATAGCATCGGAGTAGAATCAATATCTGTCTGCTTAAATGTTCTGGACAACAACAGTTTAGTGATTTATTGTTATACTGAGATACAAAAAGACAAGACTGATAAGTTGCACCACTGTGATAAATGGGTGAATGATTTGTTCAAATTACTTATACATCCATTTTTTATTCATTGTGGCTTTAAAGGTCCAGTATGTATGATTTAGGGGGATTTATTGGCAGCAATGGTATATAATATCCTTACATGTGTTGTCATTAGTTTATAATCACCTGAAAATAAGAACTGTGTTTTTGTTACCTTGGAATGAACTGTTTATATCGACACATTGAGCGGGTCCGCCATGTTGTTTCTACAGTGGTCCGCAATGGATAAACCAAAAACTGGCTCTAGACCATTTTCTAGGGCCATTTTCGCATGAGTCACTGTAGTTCTCCTCCATGCTTTGCATACAGGAGAAGTTTCAGTTCTGCAACCTCACCGCTAGAGGTTACTTTGTTTACCTAAAAAAATGTTACTGTTTTCATTCCTTTAAGGGCTTTTGTAACTATTAAAAACAATAATAATAATTCGATAATACTGTGATAAAATGACACCATGATAGTTTTTAAGACGGTTATCATATCATGAAAGCCTCGTACTTTTGCAACCTTGTGTTTAAGTTACTTGTGCTTCCTTACACTTGGAAAAAGTGTGGTGAGTTGTAAGGCAAATAAAATAGTTTCACACATCAGCACCAAAACATTTCAAGTAAAATTATTTAACTACTCTACTTGTCATCACAGAGGTTGTAGGTCAGCGCAGCTGGCATGTGGATCTTCCATGAGAGTTGTATGTTGCCTAGCACCATGTCCTTCGGGCCCGCCTCCAGCTGCAGCACAGACTCGTGGGCATCCTCACTAAGACGATTGGCGAGGACGCAGCCCGCCGACCCTGCCCCGACAATGATGTAACTGTAGGACGGTGTTTTCTGATTGGCTGCAGGTGACGATGAAGCGTTCCAGCGAGCAGCAGTGGCACTGAAGCATCTGTAGTGGTTGGAAGAGGACCAGGAGAAGGACTGGCCAGTGCTTCTGGTCCTGGGGACAACATCTGGAAAACAGGTAAACAGGCACCTGCCGTCCCTCATAAACCTCCCTCGGGTCGCAGTCATGAATCGTCGGGCTCCAGTTTGGCTCGATGTGGCCAAAGACAACATTCTGCTTCAAGAAGTGTTTTCTTTATTCACTGTAAATCACAACAACACACTTTAGGATACACTTGAGGGCTTTTGGCTTACGTATTATTAACCATTAGCTCAGCAATACCTTGTCCTTCTCATGGCCTCAACTCATTTAGTTAAAATACCAGCAGTTTAATGGACAACTAGAAAAATACCTGACCTGGAGACAGATATTTGTAATGGCCCATTCACTGCTGTCAAGGAGAGGGGTTTATACGTCTCCCTTAACTTTTAAATCAAGTGCCAAATGCTTATATTTTATTAGCCAATAGTCTCTTGTGCAGCGGCGGTGCTTGCCATTAGCGATATAGAAGGCCGCCCAAGGGCGCCATCTCGACGGGGGGTGTCAAAATTGTGCCCAGAAAAAACAAAATGCACGAGTCGAGCGGATGTCAGAGGACATTTTTCTGTCTACAGAATACCCATCTGTTAACCAAAAGGCATTGGAGTACATAGAAGAGTATACCTACTCCCTCCTCCGTCAACTTCAACATCAACTGCCACTGCACTACTGTATGTGGAGAGAGATAAGACCAAACAAATCAAACAATAAATCTGTGTTGAAATGGACAGGAAGAGAGCTAATTAACATTACGTCTAAGAAGCTGGTAGCCATAACTAACAGGTTTTATTTAGTTACACTGTGATGCGTTAAAGCTCAATGCAGTAAAAATGAGTACTGGGTGAAGGTATCTTGATGTGTATAATGTAATCTTGCAAGATGTAGTTTTTGGTGAGAAATTTGAATAAATACACATGTTTGAGGGAGAAAAGTTTTGCTATTTTCACAGCAATATACAATACAGGTATTGTTTTAAGTATTATTTATAGTAAAGAGGCTTTTGCTTATTTTTCATGTAAAAGAAGGTTGTATTAGAGGTTGTTTCATAAATGCGTATCACTGAATTTTTATATAGTATTATAATATTTATATAATATTGAACAGTTCAGTTTTTTTTTTTTTTTTTTAGTGTAGACAATGTATAACATCAATTTCAGCTGTTGGCCAAATTATTGTTTTAAAAATTGGTATCAACATTGGCTCAGAAATTTAAAATCAGTGCATCCTTAGTCCATTAGAAAGTTCATTAGAACTTTTTTATTGTTATTTTTTATTGTCACATATTGTTTATTTTTCTGATAACGTTAGTTTGTAATTCCATTTTGAACAATTTTTATTCAATTATTTATTGAGTATTTATTGATTTATTTGATGGTTGTAACACATGTACAACATGTTACTAGTACTGAAAGAAAATTAGTACACTTAGTTGTTATTAGCCAGGTTTGAATTTGAATTTTTTAAGGGGAGGGGAAGGGGGAGGGGGAGCCTAGGGCACCAAATGTGCTAGAACCGCCACTGCTTTTGTGTCTTAACCAGTTTGAGAGGCTCTTCTCTGTTGCAGACCTACTTTGTAATGTAGCCTGATGTGACCCCAACATCATACCTAGTCACGTTAGAGAGGAAGTGTGTTAATTTAGTTCAGATGAGCAACAGGAAAGCGTTTTCTGCGCGTGCGTGTAGGAGTGTGAGAACAGGAGAACGTGTGTATCACGTCTACTCTACTATATAAAAGGCTACAGAGCAAAGGCTGCAGTAAAGTGTCTGATCTTGTAAATATTTGATCTATGGGCTTAAGTTATGTCTTGTCATGCAGGACAGGGCGGGGGTATATAGGTCAGAGCAATAAAACCAGCTACTCACCAGCAGATTCAGTGGCAAATTGAATTATACAACCTCTACGAAGACAATGTTGGTAAATACCTTTTAAAACATTGAGACACAAAAACATTCACCACAAGTGGGCAACTGAAGAAAAGTTGGGACCGAATAAATGTTTATGACGAAAGGTCAATTTCGCAACCGTTAGCTTATCAGTGTAACAGTCTGGGTCTATAGGTCTGCTGCAGGCAACATTTTAAGACACCTTTCTGCTCGGTTAAACCGCATTTCAAGTAATCTAAAACACGTTTATATTGCATCTAATATCGTTGGGAGGATTCAGCTTAAGTTGGCAGCGCGGCTGATACTTGTTTTTGTAGTTTGCATTAGTTAACCGTTGTTTAGATTTACTGTTTACGTCGTCTGCAGAGCATGGGATTACTTTTATGCAACTCTACAAACTACATTTAGTTTGAATCGAGGTGGTGGATTCACGCCAACATGCACGTGAGCAACTGCATTATGAACTGTAAAAAAAAAAAAAAAAAAGAGAGAGAGCGAAACTTACCGTTTTCGGTAACTCACGTTAGCTCACAGTTCAACGGGTTAACCCCTGCCGAGCTGGGGTCGAGCCAGCCTTCTCCTAAAAAATACGGTCAAAGCAACACCCACGCTGTTTTACGGTTCGTGTATACAACAGGCATTACGGTAAGAGCGTGAGAGCGATGACTTCAAAATAAAAATAAATACCTGTAAAAATAATAAATACACGAATAAATAAAATGAAATGAAATGAACATGAATATACATAAAGAATAGTTTAACAAAATAAATAAGATTTAATGATAGGCTACGTGAAATCGAAAATAACTATCTAATACTAAGCCGTACAAACTGTATTCCACTCAAAATGTTGACTCTAAATTGTGTGAATAATTAGTCAAATTTAATAATAGTGAATACATTTCTAAAGAAAATCTGATTTAAAACGAGAGTACACCCCCTCAGAGTTTCATTCTGAGACATCCTGTTGCTACAGACCAAATTCATTTGTAATTGAAAGTAGACCACTTCACTTCAGTGCACAGATTCAGGATGTCACTCAGACATTCCCACGACATTCTGATGTTACATTTCAAAACTGATGCCCTATATGTCATATACCAGCTCTTTTCCTTTCAGTTCAAATTCGGAATAAACTACTGCTTCTACTACTACTTCTACAATTTTGAGGAAATGGCCTCCTTACACACACTATTTCACTTATTCTGATGCAGATTTTAAAAGTTAAAGCCCTTTCAAATCTTATATATTAGCTATGTTTCCATTAGATTTAGGTTATAAAAGAAAGTATATCAAATTGATGACTGAAATACACTTTGCAGGTGAAGATTATTATATTCTCATTAATTTCATGTATTATTTATTTTTTCGCAGACTGACTTTGTGACTGACTGACTGAGTCACTGAATTATTGTGAAAATGCGTAGTGATTGAAATACTGTTGACTCATTCTATTTATGTGTGCCTGCACGTTCATCGGATCGTAGCTTTTATTTTGAAGTCACTTCTTATGCGGTCTTAACGTAATGCTTACTGTATACACGAATATCAAATACCAATGGGGCTAGTTTAGAGTAGAGGCTGGCTTACCCCAATGAGGAAACGGCTGTGGGCGGGGCTGTATTTAGGCTATAACTTAACGGTATTAAAGCAGTGAGTCACATTAAAGTGATCCCACTGCAGGTAACCAGTTAGCTAGATTCTGTTGACTCTAAAAGTGGATACATCCCTTATTTTTATATTTCTACTTTTTTAAGGTCCAACCAGAAGCTGGTGATGTGGGGTCCCATACTGATTTTTTTCTCCTTTGTGGCGGCCCAGGTGACATCTCATGAAATCGTAAGTTACTGAGCCATCAGTTGTTTTAGTTGAAGTTGACAGTGATTTAACTCATCTATTTTTGGGATTTCTTTGCAGAAGGTGGAGTGTCATGAATTTCACAGTAAGTTATTTATTATTCATACATTTGTTATTTATAGGCCTATCATGTTGGTTTTGAAGCCATAACAGTGTTTGATCCAATGCAGAAACCAGTCTCTTAAGGTATTTTGTACTGTTTGATTAATGTTTGTTTTACAAAGCTTTCATCTTTATATTTTGCATGAAAATGAAACATTTGGAACAAGTGGAGATTCCATTACCTCAAAATATAGCCCACAAGATAAAGTTATAGCCTAAAGACAATTTGATATAGACAGAAGTTTAATTGCCTGTTTATTTCATTTTATTGCAGGTCAGGGGTGAACGAGATACGTTTATTTAAATGTGTTACTGACATTTTCATAAAACCAGTAGCCACAAAGTTTTTCAAAACATTTGATCCACTAAGTTCCAGATTCTTGTGAATTTGAACACGTTTTGACATTGAACATTATACAAACTGTAAGCAAACATCAGATACATTTAAACAGCTGAAATATCTATAAAGTGTGAGTGCCACTGCCATCTCTTGTTGCAGCTTTCCCTCCTAGTAGTGACAAGTCTCCATCTTTGCTGGCGGACCTGAGAGTGGAGCTGGTGAAAGAAGGAGGAGAGGATATGTTGAACATAAGCTGGGCAATCAATGTTGATGGTATGCAACACTTTTTATTTTTCCCACATAGAAACATAAAAAAATGACTTGATGTTGTTTACTTTAAGATTATAGTTTTCCAAACACTTGGGATGGTGCAGAATTCTCTGATATGGCATATTCAGAATTGATTGTTAAATATATATTTTAAATACAATAAAGTCACTTACTGGTTATTACTGGTTGTCTGTTTAAAAAAGGAAGTATGTCGTACCAAATGAGGAGATTTGCCAGAAATTCATTTTATTTACATAACAAACAGGACTTTGGTCTGGTTGACACTGCAGCAGGATGAAGATTTTTTTTTAAAAAAATTGCAACGCTCAAAATATAAACAAAAAACAGGAACCCTAATACATTTTTCTTTAAAGGCACTGAACCCCAGAGGTTCATTTTTATTAAAACCATTGTGAAAAATGTCAGATTTCTATAACAGAGGACAATCATCAAAACTAGAATTATGAACAGCTCCTTAATTATAAATACCAAATACATAAAACACTAAAAACAAGAATAGTCATAAACTTGTACATGTAGCAGGAATCAGACAGACACAGTACACATATAGTGAGCTGCTACGACTAAATAACAACATAAATTGAGTTGTGGGTAAGTTTTCAGGATACAGTGGTGCACGGGTTGGAAAGATGGTCTGATTTTGGAGTTGGTGGAGACAGCGGTGTAACTTATGAATGGTAGGGTGTGAAAGGGAAGGAAAGGAAGGAGAGCATATATATATCTTTATTTTGTCTGAGAGGATCTCTGACATTTTCTGTTTCTTTGCAGGTAGTAATGAATACCTGACAGGCACTCGGATCATGATCTCGGGAGAAGCATCGTACCATTGTACATATGACCCAGTTTTTGCAGAGGCATGCCCTGCTGGATCAGAGCAGGTATTGCAGATGGAATCTTGTTTAATTGGTGATTTTCTGCACAACATGAGTTTGAAATCATAGACTTTCTAAAGATTACATGAGGCTTAAAAATGTTCAATTTGACGCAGTGATTTTCATCTTTTCATATCTAGAAATGGTTTCATTATTTAGTAAAAGCAAGCTATGGCTCCAACTTCATCCAAGCTTCCAATCTCCCTTTGCCTCCACCGGAGATTGAATCTTACAAGTATACCAGGATCGTAATACCTTTTCCAAAAAGTAAGCTCATATTTTTATTCTCACCTTTTGATACTTTCTTAAAGTTTTATTGAGAATATTATTCGTTATCCACACTTTGAGGAACTCAGTACAAGTCAAAAGCATTGTGATAATGTCTCATTTTTCAGTCTTACAAGCATGTACTGGGCACCATATAGTCATGTGTTCCCTAATCTCCTAATCCCAGGTACGGCTGCTCTGTTGTTTCCATGCAGGCAGTGTGAGGTGAAAAGTATTAAAATGTCTAACCTCCTTCTCTGTTTTCTTCAGTCACATCAAAGCCTACTCCACTTCCTACAAGTGAGTGATCTCATTTACTTGTGTATGTGCATATAATGTGTGGAACTTTACTAAAAAGATGTAGATTTTTCTATCTTTAATAATACGTTGGAATATTTCCCTGCAGAGTTGTCCACTACAGGTAAGACTCCACAATTACTTTAAATGCTGTCAGCTTAATTTTAATTACATGAAGGAAAATGAGGAGCGTGTTTATGTGTGTTTGTCTGTGCAGACTCGGGACCAGTTGTCCCAGATGTGAACTTCATCAGCGTAGCAGTGGCCATTGTCGGGGGACTGGCTGGTTTGGGTATCCTGACTTCCTGCTACATAATCTGTAAATGCACTTTCTAAACATACATTTAGATGAAGGTGGACCTACAGGCAGAGGTGTAGTTTCGAGTTACATGACTTGGACTAAATGTCACAAATTTGATGACATTAGACCAAATCAAAAAAGACTTGCAACTCGTCTCTGACTTTACCACAAGTGATTTTTGACTTCACATGGACATGAGCCCTTTGAATTGAATATACTTGATACCTACCTCCCATCATTAACGCTATTCATTCCCAGCAAATTGACACTGTAGGACTTGGGACTTGCCTATCTTTACTTGGGACTTATTGCAAAGACTTGAGACTTGCAAAAACAAGTACTTGGTCACATCTCTGCCTATAGGCCCTAAAATTGCACATGATGAATGTGAAAAAAATATTCAACCTGATGCAGATGCACAGACTGCCTGTCTTGTTCACATGCTTTGATACATCCTCAGTTACTATCCCACCCAAAACTTGAAACTTGAAACTTGAAACTTGTGAAATGCTGACCAACCCATTCACAACGATCTTTCAGTCATTTTGTAAAAGAGCTCATCTTTAACCACTCAGTGGCTAACAGTCTTATTATCTTCCAAAGGAATCATGCCTCCCCTGCTACATTTGAAGGTTAGATGAAAGAAGTACTGAAATGAATCAAACTTGGGCTCACCACAAACAATTTCAGAAAACCCCTTTGGGTTATATAATATGTCTGACACCACTGCCTGGTACTGCAGATAACTATCACATCATTGTCTGTGTTTCTTACTCTCCAGATAAAAGCTGTGGAGCCAAATCAACCTCACTTAGTTTTAGAAAGTTGCCTACATCTCCACCAGTCCCTGTCCTCATGGTGTACCCTGCTGAGAATCCAGCTTTCCAGCAGGCCGTGGTGGCCCTGGCAGAGTTCCTGCAGTGGCACGGCGGCTGCAGCGTGGCTGTCGACATGTGGCAGCAAACGAAGATCGCAGTGCTGGGGCCAATGCGCTGGCTGGCAGAACAGGCCAAGGCTGCACACATAGTCCTCATTGTGTGCCCACAGGTAGAGATTATTAATTGTATGTTATTTATTTCTTGCTGTCTGAATAGGAGTGATTAAAAAAAACTCTCTTCTCTCAGTCCTCTTCACAGCCCAGCCATTCTTCTCCCAACCTCACCTTCCCAGAACCCTCCATCCCAGCTGCAGCTCGTGACCTTTACCCCCTGATTCTCAACATGGTGGCGAGTCATGCGAAGAACACCAGCGACCTGGCTAAGTTCTGGGTTGTGAAGCTTGGCGAGCAGTGCGACAAGAAGCCAAATAACCTTGCGCCTGAACTGAGGGCCTGCAAGACTTTTTGTCTGATGAAGGACTTGAACAAGCTGTGCTGGAGTCTACACAGCCAAAGTTTGTACGGCAAGAAGATATCTGATTTGGTCTTCAGAGCAGGGGTGGCCTACAGTAAGAAGTGTACAGTGGCATTAAGTGAAGCTGTGGAAAGGCTAAGTGGACATCAGACAAGCAATTATAGAGAGGTGGAACCATTAAAAACTTGCTTTTGTTTGAACATCTGCAATGAAAATGTTTAGACTGATGGATAAAGAAGGGTCAAAATAGTTAGTTAGTGAATAGCTGAGTCTTTTTGCACTTTCTAAACTGCATTCATGTTATGTTTTAATAATGGCATAAACCTATGCTCATACTGGTTACCAGTTAAGCACTGGTGTGGTACCCCGGGGTGGGTACGTGTCATAAGAAGTGGGGGCCTGGGGGATTGTCACTCAGAGTTACAGTTCAGTGTATGCACATTTTTGGTGTCATTTTAGAATAAGTATTTCTATTTAGTGTATGTTACTTTTTTTTTGATAATGCGCATTTGTTTCTTCTATAATTACATTGTATTGTGTGCTTTTTTAATGTGCAAAAATCATCATCATTTCTCAAAGCACTCCCATTGGTCACTTAACTTTTCTGCAAGCAATTTTCCAACATTGTAATCAAATTATTTTTTAAAAAGTGTTGGGGAAAAACAACCATTTAAAAAAACATGCTCCCTCATGATCAGAATTCAACTCAGTACACACAGAGGCTTCACTGCTACCACTTGATTTGACATGACAAGTAGCATATGGTGGTTAATGTTAGCAAACTAGTAATTGTTGTACCTATCATTACTGAGCCATTTTCCTGCTTGTATAACTCTTCTCTGTTATGCTACATTTTAGCATTTAGGGAGCGACCATGACCATGCTGCCACTAAAATTAACTATATTTCAGTTTCTGGCTGTGATAAGTGATGTGATTTTGGCAGGTTTTTAAAGAGACATGCCCTTGAAACTCACTTGCAGGTTTGAGGGTATTTAAAATAGGCTTAATACAAAAAGCAACAATTTAAAGTTGAAGTGCCTCCCCTAAATCAAACATAACATAACACATAAGATAATTCACACCCCAGTGTTTTAAAAAAAATGTTTGAAGTGCCTCCCCCTATCTAAACTGAGGAATGTTATAATATTCCCTTCAATATAGCCCATATATTATTATTTTAGGTATTAATATTATTATCAATAATAATAACTTTATTTATATATCACCTTTAAAAACTTAGTTCACATAGGGATTTGAATAAGGAAGCAAAGCAGAAATGGGATACATAGATGGCAATACAACAATGGAAAATAAAACAGAAACTAGAGTAGAGTTAGGATGAAATTAAAACGAGAGGACAAATTATGCAAGATGCAGGACGCATAATGTCAGTATGAAACAATACAAAGAAATAGCCCCAACACAACAGCAACGTTCAAAGCAATCAATCCACAAAGAAAATGAAACGAAATAGAAAACACATAAATTAAAGCCATCAAAGAAATAAAAACGAAGCAACAAAGATATACAACGCAATAAAAAGAAATAAATATACTTGAAAAATAGCAAAGCAAGTTAAACATGTTTGCCAGCAGGTAAGGGGCGGTGGCACAGAAAAAAAATCTCTCGACAAATCAAAATCGCTGTATTGCACCACGTGATCAAACACGGAAGTAGAATCTACCGCTTCCACAACTTGTGATTCAGAGAGAGGTCCTCGCTTGATGTTGCATTTTGAAGCACGCCACAAACGCTAGAAGGTCTCGACTCATTTTTTCTGACTATTTAGTCGACTAAATGCATCAGTGATCATGACTCAGGCTGAGAAAGAGCAAGACAACGGGAAGGAGAAAGAAAAGGAGCGAGACAAGGAGAAAGAGAAGGAGCAGCAACGCGGCGTGAAGAGACCCATCGCTCCTCCGGCTATCCCAGACCCCCTGCAGGAGGTGAGAGGGGACAACGAGTGTTTAAATTGTGGTCTGATGCTCATTTGTGTGGAGAAGGCAAATGTCCACCTGTTAGTCTCTATTGTTAAGCCTATTTAGCTTTCACCGGCACAGACAGCCCCTGTGCCGGACTAACAGAAGCTCCAAAGGTGCTCACTTAACAACGATATGATGAAATCTGCTTAACGACTGATGCATTTGATCTCTGTTTACTGTGTGTTGTGTTTTTTTGTTCCTGTTTCTGCTCTGTGTGTCTGCATGTAATGCTTAACTTTGTGTTGTTGCTTCATGCTGCTTGCATGGGTATTTGTAGGGGTCCACCAACATTGTTTTTTCACGGCCCATACTGATTATTAGTTGTTAATGAGACATATGCATTTGCAATAAAATGAAAATCTTTCTATAAACATTTACAATTTGGTACATAACAAACTCTAGCACATAACTTTGTTTTAATGCCTTTAGAAAATGTTAAATTGAAACTGAGACTTTCAGCATCATATACAAAAAGTTCCTGGCAACTTTTTTTTAATAAAGTCAAATGAAAATTTAAATGATAAATGAATAACTAAAACAGCTCCTTGCGGTTTTACAAAGTAAAAGTTCCTTCCGTGCTGACACTTTCTTTGCACTCTTTGATTAATTAATTTTATTGACGATCATTGAAAAAAAATGCCGATACAGATGATCGACAAAATGCCAAATATCGGCTCCAGTATTCGGCCAGGCCGAGGAAATTGCAATGTGTCTGGTATCCATTATTCAGGGTAGCTCTTCCAAAGGTGGGAAGCTTAAGAGAATAAAAAATAAAAATGAATAAGGAGTAAACCAATCAGTATCATAGAACAACAGAATACAACATATTTCTCACTCTTTCTCACTCCTTTTTTATTTAATATCTTGCAAAAGTCTGACCTTAAAGGTTTAATGTACTCAGCCCACTTGTTCTAAATCCAGAAAAACTTCTCTTTCTAGGGAAAATGACATCTTTTCCATTGTATATATTCCATATATTATCCATTCCTCAATGATTTGCGGCTCTGATTTTAACCATTTCCTCGTGACAGCCTTTTTGCTTGCTGCCAAAAGTATTTGCTCCAATTTCCTAACATTCACGTTCTACCCTTGAAATGTCACCCATGTATACAGTATCACATCTGAATGGGATGTTGACCCCCAAAACATCACTGATATGTTTATGAATGTCCTGCCAGTAGGGCACAATGGTCCAACAATTCCAGAAGATATGAAGGAGGTCTCATTTCTGCCACACAGTCTTCATTATCCACTGCCACTTCCTTGATGTCGTTTTTGCAGCCAAGTAAAAGAAACAAACAACAAAAAATGTTCAAAAAATGAATTCACTGGCTGAGTTCCATTTCACTTAACGTATTCTTCCCCAGTTCTCGTCTGAAGTACTTAAATGCCCCACTTTCTCACATTTTCTTTTAATATACAGTGTATAGTGTGTACTAATTTTAAAGGCTTCAAAACATCGTGCCAAAGGACTAACACTGGCACAGTTACTGAAATGTTGATTAATGTGTGTTGTCCCTTTAAATAAAATGAATACAATGAAAAATAAAATATGAGAAATATTAGAAATGCCTTTTAAAATGCTAAATTATTGACAATTTTGCAAAAAAAAAGATCTAAAATATGTGTTTAAGACCTCTCTTTATCATTCTGTAAGAGGTCAATAATAGCTTTGTGTAGTTTTTCATGGTTTGATCTTAATCTTACTGCTACAGAAAAAATATGCAAAAATTGTACCGATATGAAGCCATTACAAAATACATAAAAATATCAAATTTATGCATACATAAAAAATCATATAACTAAGGCAGTGTATAAAAGTATTCATTTAATATTATATAATCCTTGTGGTATCAAAATGGTATTGCATATTGATATTTTTCAAGGCACTGTATCAAAGTTAGACATTCTTGTGTAGTTACAATGCTTCTCTATAGAGAACTGCTGCCTGTGAGTCGAGCCTTATCACCCATCATCAGCGGTGGACCTCACTGACATCGCTCTTGTGGCTGACTGGGACTAAATCCCTGTAGCCAGGTTCAACAATCATGTGAAAAGCCTTTTAAGTGGAGTGGAAGCTGTAATGTAATGTAACAGCAGAATATCAGGGCTTACAGCTGTGTGATGACATACTCACCAACAATCTGGGTGTGGTGTTCAGATGTCCACATACTTTTATGACACTGTTGTGCATGACATGATCATGCTTTTGTTGATAATGTCTGACTGTCTATATTTTTATATGTTTTTCTTTTGCAGCAAATACAGAGCAATTTTATCGTGGTCATCCACCCTGGTTCAAGGACGCTCCGCATCGGCAGAGCCACGGACACTCTTCCGGTGACACTCCCACACGTGATAGCACGCAGACACAAGAAAAGTGGACAGCCCAGATATGAAGATGCCTGGCTGTTGAGAGACGGTCTAAATGTGAGTCACCTGAAGTCAAATTAGTCAAATTAATTGAATCTTTATATACTTTTTCTATTTGCCCTCATTGCTTCTTCTTCCTGTCCGTCAGAAACCAGAGAGTAATGAGCAGAGGCAGAATGGGCTTAAAATGGTCGACCAGGCCATCTGGTCCAAGAAGATGTCGAATGGAGTGCGGAGGACGCCTGTGTCCGCGGAGCAGGTGTGAATTATGAAAGAGCTGCATATGTTGTGCTGCAATATTTACACACAAAAGCAACATATTAATGGTCTATATTTGCTTTTTTTGACATATATGTTAAGCACTTTTAGTTGCATTGCCTGTATAAAAGGTTCCAGAGTAATGAAAGGATTGATTGGTTGATTTTAACACGGTCCCAACAGTCATGGAAAACCTGGAAAATAAACAAAATATCGCAGTCTCTTTTTCCAGGGCTGAGACAGTCATTGAATTAGTAAAATCCTTTAACATTTTGTTGTATACTTTGAAATTGATTGTTACAATAACATTACATGGATAACCTTTCATTTTATGTGGTCATGTCCAAAGTCTGGCCAAGGGGCCAAATGTATCCCTCAGACCAATTTTAAACGGCCCTCGGCTCGTCTTTTAAAATATACTATATGATTAACACAATATTGTTAAACCAAGCAGGATCACTTTGCATTTATTTTCGTTCACGTCTCAATGGCAGGACAATCTTACAGCTTGAAGACATCCTCCAAATAGCAACTGTGTAGGCAAAACTAATGTGCTGTTCATAAACAGATACGCAAACTAACAGTTACCTAACACCAGATATTTCCTGCATAGCAGACACGGCCACAGTAAAGAAGCATAAAGTCGACAGTGAGGGCTGCCGCTTTCAGGAGCGAGGAAAGTTTAATACTTTTCCACTTTAAGATAAAACAGTTGTGTTTGTGTCATTGGTATGCAATTTTTTTAATAACCCGTATGATGTGCGAAGCAGCTGGCCCCCAGGCGTTTTCACAATACCTTATCTGGCCCCCATTAACAAAGGTTTGGACACCCCTGACAGAATGTGACCTAACTGTAAATTTATTTCCTGTAGCTGTTGACGTAATGCATGTGTCGATGTGTGACCACATTTTGTTTACCGTCATGCACTTTTCTTTATTTTCTCCCAATGTTCCATCTCTCTTTTCTGAATGCCAAATAATGTTTGAATAGAGCTTGAATCTGATGTGTTTTTATTAGCGTTGTTGTGACAGTGTGATTGAACATGTAGGATCATGAATCCCAAAGTTTCCATACTTGTACTCTGCTCCACTGCTACTTTTAAATTGTACTGCATTTTTGAGAGGGAGCAATGTTCGTGTCATACATTGTGAAAGGTTTTGGAAATTTTTTAGGGTCCTTGGAAAGTCTTGAAATAGTTCAAATTTTTTTTACAGTAAAATGTGTGGAAACCCTGTTTTAAGTATAATGAGTAACTGCTGTGTAGTTTCTGGTGCTGTTTGTTTTCATGTGCTGACATGTATAACATTATCTGTGTCTGTATTTGTGTATGTGTGTGCGTCAAGGCCAGAGCTTATAACTGTCAGATCCGTCCGGCTGTACTTGACAGCAGCTCCAGGGTGAAGTGGACCAACACAACCCACCAGCCTCCTCATCTGGTGGGAGAGGAGGTCAGTGTGTGTCTCTGGACGTGTCTGCTAACTCTTGTAAAGTAAGTCATCTAAAACTGTATAATGGTAACTTTTTGTCTGTTTTATCCATTTTCTCTCGCCCCGTCCACTCTGCCATCACCCAGGCTCTTTATGTGAATCCATCTGACTGTTATAACATCCACTGGCCTGTGGTCAGAGGTCAGCTCAATGTTCATGCGGGGCCCGGAGGTTCACTGACTGCCGTCCTGGCTGACCTTGAGACAATCTGGAGTCACGTTATTCAAAAGCAGCTGGAGATCCCCCTCAAAGACTTGAAGGTATGATAATCCCCTCAACTCCTCAGATCACCTTTTCCTGTGGAGCAAAGTTAAAAGTACAACATTTTGAAACAAGAAAATATGAAAAAATGAGCTCAAACTCAGCTGATGATGGTAGCACTTTTATTTAGATGTTAATGCTTTGCTTTTGTGGCTGGTTGCCAGTATTACAGATGCATCTTGTTGGTCCCAGACATTTACAACAGACAGCACATCAAAGAAGTTGTCAACATGCTGCTGCTTAACATGGGCTTCTCAGGTATTACGCACATTTATTCATGTATGACAGAGTGCACAACAACCACATACATATACACTCGTATACACTATTAACTTCCGCCACAACCTGTTTAGGGTAGGCTGTGCAGCCATCTGTTTCTCTTGGCATCACCTTATGTTTTGTGTGTGTGTGTGTGTGTGTGTGTGTGTGTGTGTGTGTGTGTGTGCGCGTGTGTGCGTGTGTGCGTGCGTGCGTGCGTGCGTGCATGCACATGCATAGCAATCATAGTGCACCAGGAGTCAGTGTGTGCTACATTTGGCAGCGGGCTGAGCAGCGCTTGTGTTGTGGATGTAGGAGACCAGAAGACCAGTCTTTGCTGTGTAGAGGACGGAGTGTCCCACCGTAACTCCAGGTGAGACCGACAGCGACTTTAGTTAAGCAATATCACACGAGGGGGAGCGATGTTGTTCTATATATCATCACAGTTGCTACCTGACGCTTAAACATGATTAACAAACCTACTGTGCTAGGGGTACGGGACTAAACCTTACCCTTAGCAGACGAGGGGTAAGGTTTAGACTTAACCTGTGCCCAAGCCCCACAAACACAAAATTATGAAGTGCCTTACAAGTTAATATTAACCCAAAAACCACTCAAACAGCAGAATTATACTAAATTACATGTTACAACGGCAGATTGTTCAAGCCAAAATCACAGCACCCTTTGGCCTTATAACAGAGTTGCTCTGTTGGTGTGTTGATGGATGTGTGGTTCCTGGTTGGTGGTTAAACTCTACATCAAATAGAAAGGAGGGTCCAGTCAGAGAGGGGGTGGTCCAAAGGCAGGGGCCTGAGGAGATTACCGTTCCGAGGAGTGGTGGTGAAGTGTGACCTGCATTAACACAAAGGACTGCACTGCAATCAAACATATCGCAACAAGCAAAGTCACTTGACAAACATAAACACTAGTCTATACTAAAAATGAAAACCAGAACACTTTTGATACTACGATTTGTCCCATTGCCTACAGATTCTGCATCTGCATTCAGATATCCATTCATGGAAGCGTCAAGGCTGGAATTTTGTTTCTGGAATGTTTTTGCATTCCCTCACAATAACTTTTGCGTCATGCTTTGGTTTTACTTTTCCGCACATGTTTTTGCTTTCCTTCGGATCCATATGAACAATGTGTTGGTCCAGTTATAATACACAGCAAGTTTAGGGAAACAAAGAATTTCAGGGAAGAAAAATATCACTGAAATTTTGGGGGCTCTGTAGTAATACATTGTGTGTTCTGTTTGTTGGACTTTGCAGGTTGTGTTTGGCGTACGGTGGCTCAGATGTGACCCGTACTTTCTTCTGGCTCCTGCAGAGGGCGGGCTTTCCCTACAGAGACTGTCAGCTGTCCAGCAGACTGGACTGTCAGCTCCTGCAGCATCTAAAAGAGACCTTCTGCCATCTAAACCAGGTGTGTGTTGGTCACGGTGTGGGATCTGTGTGTGTTTGGAGGGAGGACTGAGGAACTGTAGCTTGTGCATTAATCAGTTTCTGATTAGATCATCATAGTCTTCTCAAGAATGGCCAGACAAGGTCAAATCAATTCCAAAATTTGTCTCTCTTTCATGTATTCTTAAAAGGACATATCGGGACTACAAGATCATGAATTCCAGACACGTTTCCCAGAAGCCCCAGCTCTTCTCTACCAGGTTCGACTAGGTGATGAGAAGTTACAGGTAATTAGTTGAAATAGTGATAAAGAACTATGTTTTTTAACACTGGTGCTGAAAACTTTTTAAAAGGGCTCTGTCTTTAGCTTGTGTGCAGGAATTATCTTTCATTTATGGCTCTTTTTCCCCCCATCTTGTTTTCTTGCTCTTATGTGTGTATGCATGTATTAGGCACCCATGGGTCTCTTCTACCCGACCACATTTGGCATCGTAGGTCAGAAGATGACATCACTTCAGCACCGCTCCCAAGGTGATTCAGAGGATCCTCATGATGAGCACTACCTGCTGGCTACACAGAGCAAACAGGACCAGGTAACACACACTCGCACAGAACAAACACATCTTTCCTCCACACAGAGACTCTGCGGTTCTTCTCCTTACTTTTACGCTGCAGCACCAGCGAAAGCTGAGGCCTGAGGCATCATGTTTTCAGTTTGTCCTTGTGGCACATTCATGGGAATGTGATATCTCAAGAATGTCTCAAGGGAATTTGTCAAATTTGACACAGACATTCACTTGGACTCACTGATGAGCTGATTAGATTTTGGTGGTCAGAGGTCAAGGTACCAGCGACTCAAGAAAACCTCTAGGATTTTTTTTTTTCAAATTTGGCACAATCGATCACTTGGACAAAAGGAAGAACTGATTAGATTTTAGTGGTCAGAGGTCAGAGATGAAGGTCACTGTGACCTCATTAGTCTCATTCTTGTGAACATGATGTCTCAAGAAAACCTTGAGAAAATTCCTTCAGATTTGACACAAACAATGACTTCACAATAAGCTGATTAGAATTTGGTGTTCAAAGATCAAGGTCACTGTGACCATGCAACCATCTCATTTTTGTCAACTCAGTATCTGAAGATGGCCTTCAGGGAGTTTCCTCAAATTTGACACAACAGTCCACTTGGACTGAGGTTGAACTGATAGAATTTGGTGGTTTAAGGTCAAGGTCACGCTGACCTCATTATGTTTTTGGCTATAACTCAAGAACCTTGGTGCTCACTTTGAAACTGTGCTGATTGTATAGATGTTCAGTGCTGCCAGTGAAAAAATGTGTGTGAAGCATCCATGTTTGCATAGACATGGATTTAAACTCACAGTGCTACTTGACTGGTGCATGGAAGCATACAACTGTGTGGCAATATTTATAGTTTTAATCATTCTCCCATTTTCTTCACCAGTCCTCCAAATCTGCCGCAGACCGGAAGGCTGTTTCCAGACCAGGTGGTGGTTTGGATGGTGAGATGAGCAGTCAGGGAGGGATCGGGGAGCTCTCTGACCTGGCCAGGGGCTGCGGGAGTGGCGGTGGTGGAGTAGGAGGGATGAAGGGGGAGATGGAGCTTGGACCTGCCCAGGGGGAGTGTCTGATGGGGGCAGGAGAGGTGGAGGAGCCCCTGTCTGCGCACCTCTCTAGAAAGACTGCCATCATGAGCCAGTTTGAGAGCAAAGCACTGGGCCTGGATAAAGCCATCCTGCATAGCATCGACTGCTGTGGTAAGGAAGGACAGAGGATGAAGTGCAGAGGTGGACAGATGTTTTACAGTGCTCAGGATGTAATGTTTGAGCTCATCTTTTTTTTTATTATTATTTTTTAATAGGATCAGACGAAACCAAACGCAAAATGTACAGCTCCATCTTGGTAGTGGGAGGAGGGCTCATGTTTCATGGTGTTCAGGAGTTTCTGCTTCACCGCATCATCAACAAGATGCCGCCGTCATTCAGGAGGCTGGTAGACAACGTGGAAGTAATTACCCGGCCAAAGGTAACCTGGGATATGCTGATGTGCTGTACCTGACTCAGAATGATGCCAGTTGTATCTGATTCGACTGTTCAATACAAAAATTTGATGATTCTTTTTATTCAATTACAAAGCAGGATGTTCATTATGGCACTGGCATCTGTCTAATGTAGTAAACGAGCTAACGGCCCTAACAACGGGTCGTAAATGCGCAACAACATTTTTTGCCATCACTAGATATCAAACAAAAGCAAGAAGTGTATTGTATTTAGCTGCTGTGAGCTGTAAATTCACCACTTCTCAGCAAAAAAGAGAAGGTAATGTTTTCACTCTCCTCTCCTCTGTGCCACTGCCTTTCCTGTCCTGCTGCGTCTCTGCAGCGCCCTGTTCCAAAGACTAGCACAAAAGTCAAGAGCGCTCACTTCGCTGTAAAATCTGGGGACAAAAATGTCCCCAGTAGTACACTGCACAGCACACTGACAAGCAAAGAAACCAAAACAACTACGGCTCGACTTGAAGCGACTTCAGTCAGCTGTGGGGTCTCCGACTGATGATTCGTATCCCTGACTTTTTGGGGCAACCCTAATATGTTGTACATTGTCATAGAATAGAATTTCCTCAAATCTGGCACGAATGTCCACTTGGACTCAAGAATAAACTGATTAGATTTTGATGCTCAAAGGTCAAGGTCATTGTGACCTCACAAAACATAACAACTCAATAAATCATATCTTTATTATTACAGCATTTCACACAAAAGTCTTATAGGATAAAATGATGGCAATTAAATGTTATATCCAAAAGGTCAAGGGTCAACCTCACAGCCACATGATAATGTTCTACATAATCATGTTTTGGCCGTCATTCAAAGCCATAAGTCAGGAGCAGTAGGGGAGGCATTTGTTCAGACACTGAGGCAGTAATTCTAGTTTAATACTTCCACATATATCATATCCTATATTGGAGTTTGTAAGATGAGTGCTACACATAATATACTGTATATACATCTTTGTATGTAGCACGAAGCTACACACAGCTCCTCTCATGTACTTGTATATTAATGTGCATTTACTCCAGGACATGGACCCTAGGCTGATATCGTGGAAGGGTGGAGCAGTGCTGGCGTGTCTAGACACCACTCAGGAGATGTGGATCCATCAGAGGGAGTGGCAGCGCTTTGGTGTCCGAATGCTTCGTGAGAGAGCTGCCTTTGTCTGGTGAAACCAACAGGGTGTCTGCACAGGAGGTGTAGCATGAGCAGCATGTGAGCAGAGCAGCAGCATCCGTGCTCAGTGCACACACAGGATGCTCTCTGAACCGAAAGACCTAACAGCTCAAAATGCTACAGCTCTTGAAAGGTAAAACGTCATCGTATCAAGTAAAAATTTAAATCTGGACAGCATCGCAGTACGCAGTGGGAAAGTATGTCGACTGTATCATTTTGACAGTTACAGCACTCCTAACACCTTGTCGAATATTTTCACCAGTCCTAATTTCAATTGTTGCGTGGGCTGTTTTATCCATCAGAAACCCAGATGAGGTCATTGTTGTGTAACTTTTGAACAGCTTTTAACAAAATTTTGTAAATAATCTCCCATGTTAATGTGTGTAAATAAACTTGTCAAAGTTGGATACACACTAGTTGCATTTCACTGGAACAAACAAAACTCACCTTTCTTGGAATTATGAACACTATTGTGGTGCACCGGGATCTGTGATCTTTACTCCGTTCGAGACGGAGGGGGACACACTTTTTGTATTTATTGATTTAGTCAGTAACTTAAAGTAAATTTTAGTGGCGCTTTCTTAGCTTTGAAAGGAAATAGTTGTGTTGCATTTTTTGAAGACCATTCTTTTGTGCACTTGATATATTTCTAAAAAGATCACAGCTTTTGATAATACACTTACCTTTTTCCCCAGCTACTTATTAATGTTTATTCCCCTCATCCCCTGAGCCTGATGGGGGAATGTATCAGTGTTATGACATTTTTTCTCAATTTTTGAACCACATACTAAACTATGATGTTTTTCTGTTTTTTTTTTTGAATGTCAGACTATGCTATGACATTTCTATGACTTTTTTTGATGACATACACTACAGTGAGTATTTAAAACGTTTTGAATGACACACTATACAATGACAACAAGAAACTGTACTTTGACATTTTATGATTTTTGGATGATGAAATATATAATTACGTTTTTATGATTTATTAAACAACATGTTATGCTATCACATGTTAGGATGAATAATACAAAACACAACAGTATGTTGTTTAGAAAAATTACAAAGAAGTTCTAGCATAGAATGGGGTTAAAGAACTCATTAAATTGGCATAATATAGTATGTCAAAAAACGTCATAGTAAAGTATGTCATCGAGAAAAAAAGTGTCATTGTACAGTCTGTGGCTCAAAAAATCATTAAAACATCATAGTATTTTATGTCATTCAAAAAATCATACAAACATTCT